>NC_092171.1:37323449-37418449 GCF_045791955.1 Oncorhynchus clarkii lewisi | reverse complement strand
ACACTCACTCACGCACGCACGCACGCACGCACTCACTCACTCACTCACTCACACTCACTCACACTCACTCACTCACACTCTCTCACTCACACTCACTCACTCACTCACTCACTCACTCACTCACTCACACTCACTCACTCACTCACTCACACTCACTCACTCACTCACTCACTCACTCACGCACGCACGCACGCACGCACTCACTCACTCACTCACTCACTCACTCACACTCACTCACTCACTCACTCACTCACTCACTCACGCACGCACGCACGCACTCACTCACTCACACACTCACACACTCTCTCACTCACACTCACTCACTCACTCACTCACACTCACTCACTCACTCACTCTCACACTCACACTCACACACTCACTCACACTCACACTCACACTCACTCACTCACTCACTCACTCACGCACGCACGCACGCACGCACGCACTCACTCACTCACTCACACACTCACTCACACACTCACTCACTCACTCACTCACTCACTCACTCACACACTCACTCACTCACTCACTCACTCACACTCATTCACTCACACACTCACTCACTCACACACTCACTCACACACTCACTCACTCACACACTCACTCTCTCACTCTAAAAATCACAATATTAATTGAATCATGACGATGTTGTCAAATCCTCTTAACACAAGTTCTAAATGTATTCTCTTTTGTAGGAGTGTTAAACATTCATGTATTCTGCTGCCTGGAGTTTCTAAAAGGCATCTAATATTATATTTCTCAAAGCTGGGAAAAATCAAAATAAATACAGTCTGTGAATAGAAAGTGGCCATTACCTTCATTACCGATTTTTAGGATGTTTTGGATCTGTTTTTAAATGAAATCCATTTAAAGGTTCTTTGGGGAAAGGATGTTTGCAAACCTTTTGAAATCTGTATCCACATATGTTGGGCCATCCTGGCATAGAATTACCCTGCTAGTTAAGTTCACTCCCTTAAGGGCTGTTACTGTGTAATACTGCTACAGGATGAATGGATGGATGGCTCACTGTGTAATACTGCTACAGGATGGATGGATGAATGGCTCACTGTAATACTGCTACAGGATGGATGGATGAATGGCTCACTGTAATACTGCTACAGGATGGATGGATGAATGGCTCACTGTAATACTGCTACAGGATGGATGGATGAATGGCTCACTGTAATACTGCTACAGGATGGATGGATGGATGGCTCACTGTAATACTGCTACAGGATGGATGGATGAATGGCTCACTGTAATACTGCTACAGGATGGATGGATGGATGAATGGCTCACTGTAATACTGCTACAGGATGGATGGATGGATGGATGGCTCACTGTAATACTGCTACAGGATGGATGGATGGATGGATGGCTCACTGTAATACTGCTACAGGATGGATGGATGAATGGCTCACTGTAATACTGCTACAGGATGGATGGATGGATGGATGGATGGATGGATGGATGGCTCACTGTAATACTGCTACAGGATGGATGGATGGATGGATAGATGGATGGATGGCTCACTGTGTAATACTGCTACAGGATGGATGGATGGATGGCTCACTGTGTAATACTGCTACAGGATGGATGGATGGATGGATGGATGGATGGATGGATGGCTCACTGTGTAATACTGCTACAGGATAGATGGATGGATGGATGGATGGATGGATGGATGAATGGCTCACTGTGTAATACTGCTACAGGATGGATGGATGGATGGATGGATGGATGGATGGATGGATGGATGGATGGATGGATGAATGGCTCACTGTAATACTGCTACAGGATGGATGGATGGATGGATGGCTCACTGTGTAATACTGCTACAGGATGGATGGATAGATGGCTCACTGTGTAATACTGCTACAGGATGGATGGATGGATGGCTCACTGTGTAATACTGCTACAGGATAGATAGATGGATGGATGGATGGATGGATGGATAGATGGCTCACTGTGTAATACTGCTACAGGATAGATAGATGGATGGATGGATGGATGGATGAATGGATGGATAGATGGCTCACTGTGTAATACTGCTACAGGATGGATTGCTGTGGTTCAATTGTTGTATGTTGCCCGTGTGTGTGTGTGTGTGTGTGTGTGTGTGTGTGTGTGTGTGTGTGTGTGTGTGTGTCTGTGTGTGTGTGTGTGTGTGTGTGTGCGCGAACGTATTGTGTCCTCAATTGACATGTGTCCTCCATCTTGTACCAACAGGAAGATTATGTTTCTGTGCTATGAGGAAGGCTTCGGAATGGTCATCCTCACTTACAACATGATCAAGACAGACAGGTACCAGAAAGCAGAGGGGTGAGTGATTCTCTGAGTGGCCATTTTGAAGGCTACCTTTTCTATAGTGTGGTTGAACTAGACTGAATGCTACGCTAGGTTACAGTCTACACTCCCTGATGAAATGAGTTCAAGTTCAATTTCATTGTTTTGTTTTGTTGTTGATAAATTATTATTAAGTTGTTGATTTCCTGTTTTTGCTCCAGTTCTTGCATTGCCTGAGAGCCAGGTGTCTTTGAAGTTGTTAGTTTGTGGGTAGAGCATTAAGAAAACAACATTAGTCTCATATCTGGGATGAATATCCTAGCTGTCGTCGTGTATTTATACCAACCTTGATAACACATTTTTATCTTGGTTACCATGACAACTCGCTCAGCAAGACGAAATAAGGCCCAATAGTAACTAAGTTTTTTTTCTGAAAAACAAATCCTCCAATCCTTTCATAAAACCTGCACTGATTATTTTACAGAAACACATATTAAGTGTCTCTGCGTTCATCTCTCTCTGATGTTCATGTACTCCCTTGCAGAGATGGAATAATCCCCCTCTTTCAGATTCTTTCATTCAGGTGATCCCTCTATTTATGAGGTTATTTCCTGTCTACCATGCCTCTCCCTGACCATTGACCCTAGTTCCATTAGAGAGGCACTAACATAGAGAGCAGCCTTTAGAGAACAACAGTTTGGCCTCCCTCCTCCACCTATGTCATCCCTCACTTAAATATTCCTCTCTCCTTTCCATTTCTCACTCTCTACCTGTTTCTTTCACTGAGATACTTATTTTCCACCATAATTTGCAAATAAATTCATTAAAAATCATACAATGTGATTTTCTGCATTTTTTTTAATGCATTTTTTTTAATACTTATCTTTTTAAGTGGGAAAACTTGCACAATTGGTGGCTGACTAAATACTTTTTTGCCCCACTGTATGTACATGAATGTATAGTTAAAGTGACTATGCATATATGATAAACAGAGAGTAGCAGCAGCGTAAAAAGAGGGGTGGTGGGGGGCACACAATGCAAATAGTCCGGCAATCCGTTTGATTACCGGGTCAGGCTTAGGGGTAAAAACTGAGAAGCCTTTTGGTCCTAGACTTGGCACTCTGGTATCACTTGCCATGCGGTAGTAGAGAAAACAGTCTAGTACTGGGGTGGCTGGGGTCTTTGACAATTTTTAGGGCCTTCCTCTGACACCGCCTGGTGTAGAGGTCCTCGATGGCAAGCAGCTTAGCCCCAGTGATGTACTGGGCCGTACGCACTACCCTCTCATCCCATTCCTTTACTAGACTGTGTGTATTAGGTTTTGTTGTGGAATTGTTAGATATTCCCTGTTAGATACTGCTGCACTGTCGAATCTAGAAGCAGAAAGAATTTCTCTACACTCGCAATAACATCTGCTAACCATGTGTATGTGACCAATATAATTAGATTTGATTTGACATGCCCACACACTGCCTATCCCCAATGATGAGAAGTGGCCCGTCATTGTTCAGAATTCTAGCATCGGCTCCATGGGATTGGACAAGACCTGGCAGGGGAGTTCCAGCGCATTCTGACTACCCTGGGTAAATCATCACTTTGCCCAGATCCCCCCATGCATTTGGTGTGTACTGTAAAACACCCATACTGTTCTGGTCCCCCTCTGTGTACACTTAGTTGGTACATTCCAAAAACCTGCCACTTTAGAGTGAATAGCAGTACAGTGCTTTAAAACCACACATACCAATGCTAAATGCCCAGTAAGGTCAAAAACTAGATTATCCTGTGTTTTAGATATATTTCCACACTATGAGGTTGGAATGATACTGTGAAATTGTGAAAATTATGATAATTTCCTTTTAGTGTAAGAGCTGTTTGAAATGATAACTGAAATTGCAGCCTATTTTGGTGGGATGGAGTTGTGGCCTGCCTGTTGACATCACCATGCAGTAAATGAGTTACTAGACCACTAAGAAAGAGTTTGAAAACTCTCTGCCCAAAACAGCTCGTTTTCCACATTTAAGCAGCACTCAACCAACCAATGTTTCTCTCTCTCTCTCTCACACACACACTCACAAAAGTTCCAAAGGAATAAAGACATTTCAAATGTGATATTATGACTATATACAGTGTTGTAGCGATGTGCAAATAGATAAATAAAGTACAAAATGGAAAATAAATAAACAAATGGGTCGTATTTACAATGGTGTGTGTTCTTCACTAGTTTCCCTTTTCTTGTGGCAACAGGTCACAAATCTTGCTGCTGTGATGGCACACTGAGGTATTTCACCCAGTAGATATGCGAGTTTATCAAAATTGGATTTGTTTTCAAATTCTTTGTTGATCTGTGTAATCTGAGGGAAATATGTCTCTCTAATATGGTCATACATTGGGCAGGAGGTTGGGAAGTGCAGCTCAGTTTCCTCCTCATTTTGTGGGCAGTGTGCACATAGCCTGTCTTCTCTCGAGAGCCATGTCTCCCTACGGCGACCTCTCTCAATAGCAAGGCTATGCTCACTGAGTCTGCACATAGTCAAAGCTTTCCTTCATTTTGGGGCAGTCACTGTGGTATTCTGCCACTGTGTACTCTCTGTTTAGGGCCAAATAGCATTCTAGTTTTCTCTGTTTTTTTTTATTTAATTATTTCCATGTGTCAAGTAATTATCTTTTTGTTTTCTCATGATTTGATGGGTCTAATTGTGCTGCTGTCCTGGGGCTCTGTGGGATCTGTTTGTGTTCGCGTTTGTGAACAGAGCCCCAAGACCAGCTTTCTTAAGGGATTCTTCTCCAGGTTCATCTCTCTTTATTCCCCTGATTATCCAAGTCCACAGCCTGATGATGTCATCAGTATTTGTTATGATGGTGGTTAGTGTTGATGGCCTTCATTAAGGGGACTGTCATTAAGGGGAAGAAACTGTTGGGTCTTTTTTAACTCGGGGTCCATTTCCCCTGTTGTCCAAAATACACTTTATCTATCTAAAGCTAACTAATTAGGTTCAATGTTAGCTATATAGGTTATAACCAGGGATGCAAATGTCTTTCTGAGATGTTAATAATATTAATACACAGATCATACATGTAACGTAGCCAGCGAGCCAGCTAGCTAATGTTTAATTTGCAATGAGAATCATTTTTGACAAAATTAGAAACGTGTATTATCTGAAAATGTAGCTATCTAGACTATCTTACCCGTATACATAGATGAACGCTTCTCCCTCTCTGTCATGGATGCTATGGTTGCCCTTAGTTTGAAGATGTAATCCGGAAACAGGTGTTTTATACAACAGCCTTCTGTCTTGGCTCTCTTTTTTGGACTCTCTGCATTTGGCAATCATCTCTCTGCTTCCACCGGACATTCCACTGATTTCAAAACTTGGTCAATCTAAATCAGGGATTTCCCCATTGTCTGATTTAATTTTCAGAGTCAGAGAGTCAGCACAATCATCCTCCAGAAAATAGTCCATCACAACTTTTTTCCACTGTCGATATTAACTTCAAGTCAGCAATGTTGAGAGCAGAGTAGCAAAACATGTTCAGTTCTACATGATATCTTTAGAAAGGATTATCCAGACATACTAAGCAGCTCATGTTATAGACAGACACATGCTACATGGCAGACCAATCCGAACTCATCTCTCGGCATGTCCAGCCCACCCAATCATGGCTAGCGGGAAGGTTCCTGCATTTTTCCGTAGCTAAATCAACTCGGCTCATAATTTAACCATTTTTTTTCCGTATTTACAGATGGCATACAAGTTTTTGTTATTAAGGCACATAAATGTTCACATGATCCAGAAGGCATTTATGCAACAACAACAAAAAAACATTATACAAATATTATAAGAAGAAACATTCAAATGCCTCCTGTGACGTGCAACATGCGCCTAGTTTCTTGAAACGGGTCACATATATCATCTTATTTAATCTCTGTTCTACATATTGTTGTTAACAGTTGATTATGCAAAGTGATTATGCAAAGTGATTATGCAAAGTGATTATGCAAAGTGACTAAGCAAAACACAGCAGTCCCAGTCTTATAATCACACTAATGAAAGGACATAAAATTGAAGGTAAAGTGACTGCTGTAGGCTAGTTATTGCAGATGCATCAACACCACAATGTTGTTTATCACTATGTCCCCAGTGTATGGTGCTGTATAAATTGTCACGTTCAGGTACATAATTTCTTTCCCACAAACATGATTCAGAATTCCAAAATATCACCGTAGTGTAAACAAGATAGTTTTATAATGTTGTATATGTTGAATAACTTCCCTGCGGCAGTTCAATGAAATGTCTTCCTACGGATGTTGAAGAGAGAATCTGTCCCTGTGACAGTCTGTGTCCCATTGATTAGTGACTCTGATGGATCGTCAGTAAATGTCAGCCAAAAGTCACGGCTCCACACTGAGTGTGTGTGTGTGTGTGTGTGTGTGTGTGTGTGTGTGTGTGTGTGTGTGTGTGTGTGTGTGTGTGTGTGTGTGTGTGTCCGTGACTGTCTGACAGATAGATGGACGGACAAGCGGACGGAGACAGAGACTTGAGTTTTGTTTATTTCCTGTATAGTGTATGACCTTTGACCAGGGTCCGTAGGGCACTACATAAGAGATAGGGTGTCATTTGGGACGGCGACATTAGACTATCCAAGAATAGTACTGTGTGTGTCTGGCTGAGTTTGCAGTCCGGTGTGTGTGCATTCCTATTAGCTAGCTGGATTTTCTTGAAGGCTTGAACGAAGCCCGCGATGCTGTTAGCCATTGTGGCTGGGACCACGGATTGTCCCGGTCTTGTGGCTGTCTAGAGCCCTGCTAAGGATGTTTTCAATCTTCCCTGTGACACGCCCTGTCTGGAACTGCAAAGAGTAATAGCATAAACTACGTCTCTATCGTGACAAAGACTAAAGCCGGAGGAGTACCATTGAAGAAAGCTGTGTCTCTATCACAGGTGAAGGATCTTGTAAAACAAACAAAAAAGTTCCACAAGCAGTTGTTACAGCAACAAGAAAATACCTTCAAGTGTTTTGTCCAAATACTGGTGGATTCAACTAATAAAATAATGGACGGCCTTGACCAGAGAGGTCCAGCACCTGAAGAACAGCAATATGACAGCAATCTGTAAGTCATTGAGAGAGGACCTCATATGTGAATCCATGATAACAATGATGGAGAAATCAGATTATCTCCAGGGACAACCAAGGCAGAACAACATGGTTGTGGACGGAATTGCAGAATCTCCACATGAGACCTGGACGGAGTCTGAGAACAAAGTGAGGGAAATGATCTCAGAGAACCTGAAGATGGACCACAGGAAGATTTGAGGTGGAGTGTAACTGGAAAACCCACCACCGGCCCAGGTGACAGGCCCAGGCCGATAGTGGTCAGGTTCCTGAGGTTCAAGGACAAGAAAGCTGTTCTGGAAAGAGCCAAGAACTTGAGAGGAAAGTATATCTTCCTCAACAAGGACTATCCTGAAGCTGTGGTCCAGAAGAGGAAAGAACCTATCCCAGCCATGAAAGCTGCCAGAGAGCGTCGGGACATTGCTTACATCTGCTATGACAGGCACAGAATCCACCGTCCTTCCAAAAGCCTGGCAGGGATGTATATTTTTTAAATATTTCTTTGTTTGCTCTTTTCAATATTGTTTCTATCTCTGATAAGCTACCCAGGAAAGGGCTGAAAATGGCACATTTTACTATATGCAGCCTTAGAAATAAAGTTAATGAAATCAATAACTTGCTAACATCCAATAACAATCATATAGCACTCCACCAACCAGACGGAAGCCACTCCTCAGTAAAAGGCACATGACACCCCTCTTGGAGTTTGCCAAAAGGCACCTGAAGGCTCTTAGACCATGAGAAACAAGATCCTTTGGTTCACCTGGCATGTTCACCTGGCAGGTTCACCTGGCACATCTAAAGCTTTTTCTTTAGCACCAAGTGCTAACAGTCAGTATCTAAATCATGTGTGTGAAATGCTTGATAGTGTATGTGATGTAAACAGAGATGTCTACTTTCTTGGGGACTTGAATATTTACTGGTTTTCATCAGGCTGTCCACTCAAGAGGAAGCTTCTCACTGTAACCAGTGTCTGTAATCTGGTTCAGGTTATTCATCAACCTACCAGGGTGTTTACAAACACTACAGGAATTATATCATCCACATGTATTGATCACATTTTTACTAAAACTGGGGAACTTTGTTCTGAAGCCATTGGATGCAGTAATCACAGTATAGTGGCTATATCCGTACCTATTGGATGCAGTAATCACAGTATAGTGGCTATATCCATACCTATTGGATGCAGTAATCACAGTATAGTGGCTATATCCATACCTATTGGATGCAGTAATCACAGTATAGTGGCTATATCCAGGAAAGCCAAAGTTGTAAAAGCTGGGCCTAAAATAGTTTATAAGAGATCATACAAAAGATTTAGCTGTGACTCATTTGTAGATGATGTTAAACATATTTGTTGGTCTGATGTGATTAATAAGGAGCATCCAGATGCTGCACTTAATTCATTTATGAAATTGCTTCTTACATGAACACATGCACCTGTTAAGAAACTGACTGTTAGAACTGTTAAGGCTCCGTGGATCGATGAGGAATTTAAAAACTGTATGATTGAAAGAGATGGGGCAAAAGGAGTGGCTAATAAATCAGGTTGTACATCTGACTGGCTGACTTACTGTAAAATTAAGAAATGATGTGACTAAAAAGAAGAATAAACTGTATTCTGAAGCCAAGATCAATGAAATAAAGAATAATGAGGAAAACAACTTTGGCTTACGTTAAACTAAATGATCGTCAGAAAGACAAATTCAACTCCATCTTTCAACGAATCAGACGGGCTTATTCATCACAAAACCATTTGTTGTTGCCAATTATTTTAATGATTACTTCATTGGCAAAGTGGGCTAACTTAGGCAGGAAATGCCAACAACAAACAGTGAGCCATCATATTCATGCATAAAAAAACTGATGAAAGAAAAGCACTGAAAGTTAGAATTTTATAAAGTTAGTGTGGGAGAGGTGGAACAATAATAATGATAAACATCCTGGCATTGACGACAGATGGAAAGCTACTGAGGATGGTAGCTGACTCTATAGCCACTAATATCTATCATACCTTTAATTTGAGCCTAGAGGAAAGTGTTTGTCCTCAGGACTGGAGGGAAACCAAAGTCAGTCCGCTACCCAAGAGTGGTAAAGTGGCCTTTACTGGCTCTAACCGCAGACCTATCTAGCTATCTATCTATTAAAACTCAGAGGGTTTTCTTTGAGAGGAGTTTTACTGCTAAGACTCATTGATCTGAGAGGAGTTTTACTGCTAAGACTCAATGATCTGAGAGGAGTTTTACTGCTGGTTCTAACAGCAGACCTATCTATTAAAACTCTGAGGGTTTTCTTTGAGAGGAGTTTTACTGGTAAGACTCAATGATCTGAGAGGAGTTTTACTGGTAAGACTCAATGATCTGAGAGGAGTTTTACTGGTAAGACTCAATGATCTGAGAGGAGTTTTATTGGTACGCTCAATGATCTGAGAGGAGTTTTATTGGTACGCTCAATGATCTGAGAGGAGTTTTATTGGTACGCTCAATGATCTGAGAGGAGTTTTATTGGTACGCTCAATGATCTGAGAGAAGTTTTATTGGTACGCTCAATGATCTGAGAGGAGTTTTATTGGTACGCTCAATGATCTGAGAGGAGTTTTATTGGTACGCTCAATGATCTGAGAGGAGTTTTATTGGTACGCTCAATGATCTGAGAGGAGTTTTATTGGTACGCTCAATGATCTGAGAGGAGTTTTACTGCTAAGACTCATTGATCTGAGAGGAGTTTTACTGCTAAGACTCATTGATCTGAGAGGAGTTTTACTGCTAAGACTCAATGATCTGAGAGGAGTTTTACTGCTAAGACTCAATGATCTGAGAGGAGTTTTACTGCTAAGACTCAATGATCTGAGAGGAGTTTTACTGCTAAGACTCAATGATCTGAGAGGAGTTTTACTGCTAAGACTCAATGATCTGAGAGGAGTTTCTGGTAGACACATTGAGTATATCTAGTACACTAGTATATCTGATTATATTACCTTTTAGATAGATAGAACAACTAGTATATCTGATTGCATTACCTTTAGATACAACTAGTATATCTGATTACATTACCTTTAGTTAGACAAAACTTACTATAGGGCCAGGAGTTTGATAGATAAAACAACTATTTGTTACGGCTTTCTTCGGGTGAAGGAGAGTCGGACCAAAATGCAGCGTGGTTGATTCGATACATCTTTAATAAAGACGAAACAAAAACAATACAAAAACAAACCGTGAAAACCTATACAGCCTATTTGGTGACAACAAACACAGAGACAGGAACAATCACCCACGAAACACTCAAAGAATATGGCTGCCTAAATATGGTTCCCAATCAGAGACAACGATAATCACCTGCCTCTAATTTAGAACCAATTCAGACAGCCATAGACTTACCTAGAAAATCCCACTAAGCCACAATCCCAATACCTACTAAAACCCCAAGACAAAAACACACCACATAAACAAACCCATGTCACACCCTGGCCTGACCAAAATATTAAGAAAACACAAAATACTACGAGAGGGCGTGACACTATTACTATAGGGTCAGGAGTTTGATAGATAAAACAACTATTACTATAGGGCCAGGAGTTTGATAGATAAAACAACTATTACTATAGGGCCAGGAGTTTGATAGATAAAACAACTATTACTATAGGGCCAGGAGTTTGATAGATAAAACAACTATTACTATAGGGTCAGGAGTTTGATAGATAAAACAACTATTACTATAGGGCCAGGAGTTTGATAGATAAAACAACTATTACTATAGGGCCAGGAGTTTGATAGATAAAACAACTATTACTATAGGGCCAGGAGTTTGATAGATAAAACAACTATTACTATAGGGCCAGGAGTTTGATAGATAAAACAACTATTACTATAGGGCCATGAGTTTGATAGATAAAACAACTATTACTATAGGGCCAGGAGTTTGATAGATAAAACAACTATTACTATAGGGCCAGGAGTTTGATAGATAAAACAACTATTACTATAGGGCCATGAGTTTGATAGATAAAACAACTATTACTATAGGGCCAGGAGTTTGCGCTCAACATTGACATGACCAGGAAAGTCGTAGCCTCAGAGTGCATTTATTTAATTGGTGAATAATCGCCATTAAAAGCAGCCGCCTGTTTTTCTAGTTGAGATGAAGGGAGGAGAGCAGCCAGCATGGAGTTTATAAGGGTGACTGGAGTTTATAAGGGTGACTAGAGTTTATAAGGGTGACTGGAGTTTATAAGGGTGACTGGAGTTTATAAGGGTGACTGGAGTTTATAAGGGTGACTGGAGTTTATAAGGGTGACTGGAGTTTATAAGGGTGACTGGAGTTAATAAGGGTGACATGGAGTTTATAACGGTGACTGGAGTTTATAAGGGTGACTGGAGTTTATAAGGGTGACTGGAGTTTATAAGGGTGACTGGAGTTTATAAGGGTGACTGGAGTTAATAAGGGTGACATGGAGTTTATAACGGTGACTGGAGTTTATAAGGGTGACTGGAGTTTATAAGGGTGACTGGAGTTTATAAGGGTGACACCGGTGTCGAGGCAATTGAGGTAATATGTACATGTAGGTAGAGTTATTAAAGTGACTATGAATAGATAATAACAGAGAGTAGCAGCAGCGTAGAAGGGGGGGGTGGGGGGTGCAAATAGTCTGGGTAGCCATTTGATTAGATGTTCAGGAGTCTTATGGCTTAGGGGTAGAAGCTGTTTAGAAGCCTCTTGGACCTAGACTTGGTGCTTTGGTACCGCTTACCACGCGGCAGCAGAGAGAACAGTCTATGACTAGAGTGGCTAGAGTCTCTGACATTTTTTAGGGCCTTCTATCCCGCCTGGTATAGAGGTCCTGGATGGCAGGAAGCTTTGCCCCAGTGATGTACTGGGCCGTACACACTACCCTCTGTAGTGCCTTGCGGTCACAGGCCGAGCAGTTGCCATACCAGGCAGTGATGCAACCAGCTCTCGATGCTGCAGCTGTAGAACCTTTTGAGGATCTGAGGACCCATGACAAATCTTTTCAGTCTCCTGAGGGGGGAATAGGTATTGTCGTTCCCTCTTCATGACTGTCTTGGTGTGCTTGGACCATGTTAGTTTGTTGGTGATGTGGACACCAAGGAACTTGAAGCTCTCAACCTGCTCCACTACAGCCCTGTCAATGAGAATGGGGGGATGCTCGGTCCACCTTTTCCTGTAGTCCACAATCATCTCCTTTGTCTTGATTACGTTGAGGGAGAGGTTGTTGTCCTTGTACCACACGGTCAGGTCTCTGACCTCCTGCCTATAGGTTGTCTCATCGTTGTCGGTGATCAGGCCTACCACTGTTGTGTCATCAGCAAACTTAATGCTGGTGTTGGAGTCGTGCCTGGCCGTGCTGTCATGAGTGAACAAGGGGTACAGGAGGGGACTGAGCCCGCAACCCTGAGGTACCCCCCGGGATGCGTTGTCACCTACCCTTACCACCTGGGGGCGTCAGGAAGTCCAGGATCCAGTTGCAGAGGGAGGTGTTTAGTCCCATGGTCCTTAGCTTAGTGATGAGCTTTGAGGACGCTATCGTGTTGGAACGCTTAGCTGTAGTCAATGAATAGCATTCTCACATACACTACTGTTCAAAAGTTTGGGGTCACTTAGAAATGTCCTTGCTTTTGAAAGAAAGTAAATTTTTTGTCCATTAAAATAACATCAAATTGATCAGAATAGTTATGCACACTCAAGTTTTCAGTTTTTTTGTCTTATTTCTTGTTTGTTTCACAAAATATTTTGCATCTTCAAAGTGGTAGGCATGTTGTGTAAATCAAATGATACAAACCCCCCCAAAAATCAATTTTAATTCCAGGTTGTAAGGAAACAAAAGAGGAAAAATGCCAAGGGGGTGAATACTTTCACAAGCCACTGTATATTTGTCTATTAAATGAACAAGCTCCATGCAATAAGAGGCAGGTTAGTCTAACCATGACCCAGTGTGTTGTGAATAGTAGACTGACTCATTCTTCACTAGGAGCTGTATTAGTTAGCATTTTCTTCCATGCTCTTCGTGACTACTGTCTCTCTCTTTCTCCTGAGAGCGCTTTATAGATTGATGAATAAAGTACTCGTCTCCTCTCCTTGTCTCCTTTCCTTCGTGATCATTGATCTGTGATAGTTTTATTTTACTAGGTCATGGGCCAGCAATACAGTATATGAAGGCTTTAGTTCTAGCTCCAACACACGTGTATTATTGTACAAATCGGTAGATAGGAAGCAAAGGAAATGGGGGGATATATTGACCTTTCTATGTGAAAGCATTTAAAACATTAGCTTTGTACATCAGAAGAGAGATACAGTATGTCTATATCTGTTCATATGTTTAACTTACACAGCAGCACTCTGGGCTGTAAGGCTGTCTGCGTTTCACACACCTCTACAAACACTCAGAGCTCAGCAAGCAGACGACACCATGAATGGGAGGTCTCTCTCTCTTTCTCTCTCTCCCTGTTGCTCTCTCTCTCTCGCTCTCTCTCTGAAGGACTGTTTGATGTATTGAATCGGAGGCCCTTTCAAAAATGTCTTTCCGTCTGCCTGCTCTGTTGAGAGAGAGCTCATTTCAATCAGATTCTACTGAGCTTGATGATGATGAGGGATTGGTTTGGAATAACGTAGTGCTGTTCCACCTAAGAGCTTAATATTGAATGGGGGGAAACTAGATTTTTTTTGTCCTCTCCTTTCCTAACTGTGTGTTGAATTACAGGTTAAGTTTAAGTACTAAATAATGATTTAGGGTCTGTCTGTATGTTCTCACCTCTCAGAACATGAGTACCTTCCCTGTCCAGAGGAATGTGTTTCCTGCCACCACTTCCTCTACCTCATTTCCTGTGCCCTTTGACCTGCCACCACTTCCTCTACCTCATTTCCTGTGCCCTTTGACCTGCCACCACTTCCTTTACCTCATTTCCTGTGCCCTTTGACCTGCCACCACTTCCCCTACCTCATTTCCTGTGCCCTTTGACCTGCCACCACTTCCTCTACCTCATTTCCTGTGTCCTTTGACCTGCCGCCACTTCCTCTACCTCATTTCCTGTGTCCTTTGACCTGCCGCCACTTCCTCTACCTCATTTCCGGCGTACTCCAGTCATATTGCTGGCATTTCCGGAGTACTTCCGGCGCCGACAGAGATGGCCGCCTCGCTTCGCGTTCCTAGGAAACTATGCAGTTTTTTGTTTTTTTACGTGTTATTTCTTACATTAGTACCCCAGGTCATCTTAGGTTTCATTACATACAGTCGAGAAGAACTACTGAATATAAGATCAGCATCAACTCACCATCAGTACGACCAAGAATATGTTTTTCGCGACGCGGATCCTGTGTTCTGCCTTACAAACAGGACAACGGAGTGGATCCTATGCAGCGACCCAAAAAAACGACTCCGAAAGAGAGGGAAACGAGGCGGTCTACTGGTCAGACTCCGGAGACGGGCACAGCGCGCACCACTCCCTAGCATTCTTCTTGCCAATGTCCAGTCTCTTGACAACAAGGTTGATGAAATCCGAGCAAGGGTAGCATTCCAGAGGGACATCAGAGACTGTAACGTTCTTTGCTTCACGGAAACGTGGCTTACTGGAGAGACGCAATCCGAAGCGGTGCAGCCAACAGGTTTCTCCACGCATCGCGCAGACAGGAAAAAACATCTTTCTGGTAAAAAGAGGGGCGGGGGCGTATGCCTTATGACTAACGTGACATGGTGCGATGAAAGAAACATACAGGAACTCAAATCCTTCTGTTCACCTGATTTAGAATTCCTCACAATCAAATGTAGACCGCATTATCTACCAAGAGAATTCTCTTCGATTATAATCACAGCCGTATATATCCCCCCCCAAGCAGACACATCGATGGCTCTGAACGAACTTTATTTAACTCTCTGCAAACTGGAAACAATTTATCCGGAGGCTGCATTCATTGTAGCTGGGGATTTTAACAAGGCTAATCTGAAAACAAGACTCCCCAAATTTTATCAGCATATCGATTGCGCAACCAGGGGAGGAAAGACCTTGGACCATTGTTACTCTAACTTCCGCGACGCATATAAGGCCCTGCCCCGCCCCCCTTTCGGAAAAGCTGACCACGACTCCATTTTGTTGACCCCTGCCTACAGACAGAAACTAAAACAAAGGCTCCCACGCTGAGGTCTGTCCAACGCTGGTCCGACCAAGCTGACTCCACACTCCAAGACTGCTTCCATCACGTGGACTGGGAGATGTTTCGTATTGCGTCAGATAACAACATTGACGAATACGCTGATTCGGTGTGCGAGTTCATTAGAACGTGCGTTGAAGATGTCGTTCCCATAGCAACGATTAAAACATTCCCTAACCAGAAACCGTGGATTGATGGCAGCATTCGTGTGAAACTGAAAGCGCGAACCACTGCTTTTAATCAGGGCAAGGTGTCTGGTAACATGACCGAATACAAACAGTGCAGCTATTCCCTCCGCAAGGCTATCAAACAAGCTAAGCGCCAGTACAGAGACAAAGTAGAATCTCAATTCAACGGCTCAGACACAAGAGGCATGTGGCAGGGTCTACAGTCAATCACGGACTACAGGAAGAAACCCAGCCCAGTCACGGACCAGGATGTCTTGCTCCCAGGCAGACTAAATAACTTTTTTGCCCGCTTTGAGGACAATACAGTGCCACTGACACGGCCTGCAACGAAAACATGCGGTCTCTCCTTCACTGCAGCCGAGGTGAGTAAGACATTTAAACGTGTTAACCCTCGCAAGGCTGCAGGCCCAGATGGCATCCCCAGCCGCGCCCTCAGAGCATGCGCAGACCAGCTGGCCGGTGTGTTTACGGACATATTCAATCAATCCCTATACCAGTCTGCTGTTCCCACATGCTTCAAGAGGGCCACCATTGTTCCTGTTCCCAAGAAAGCTAAGGTAACTGAGCTAAATGACTACCGCCCCGTAGCACTCACAGCCGTCATCATGAAGTGCTTTGAGAGACTAGTCAAGGACCATATCACCTCCACCCTACCTGACACCCTAGACCCACTCCAATTTGCTTACCGCCCAAATAGGTCCACAGACGATGCAATCTCAACCACACTGCACACTGCCCTAACCCATCTGGACAAGAGGAATACCTATGTGAGAATGCTGTTCATCGACTACAGCTCGGCATTCAACACCATAGTACCCTCCAAGCTCGTCATCAAGCTCGAGACCCTGGGTCTCGACCCCGCCCTGTGCAACTGGGTACTGGACTTCCTGACGGGCCGCCCCCAGGTGGTGAGGGTAGGCAACAACATCTCCTCCCCGCTGATCCTCAACACTGGGGCCCCACAAGGTTGCGTTCTGAGCCCTCTCCTGTACTCCCTGTTCACCCACGACTGCGTGGCCACGCACGCCTCCAACTCAATCATCAAGTTTGCGGACGACACAACAGTGGTAGGCTTGATTACCAACAACGATGAGACGGCCTACAGGGAGGAGGTGAGGGCCCTCGGAGTGTGGTGTCAGGAAAACAACCTCACACTCAACGTCAACAAAACTAAGGAGATGATTGTGGACTTCAGGAAACAGCAGAGGGAACACCCCCCTATCCACATCGATGGAACAGTAGTGGAGAGGGTAGCAAGTTTTAAGTTCCTCGGCATACACATCACAGACAAACTGAATTGGTCCACTCACACAGACAGCATCGTGAAGAAGGCGCAGCAGCGCCTCTTCAACCTCAGGAGGCTGAAGAAATTCGGCTTGTCACCAAAAGCACTCACAAACTTCTACAGATGCACAATCGAGAGCATCCTGGCGGGCTGTATCACCGCCTGGTATGGCAACTGCACCGCCCTCAACCGTAAGGCTCTCCAGAGGGTAGTGAGGTCTGCACAACGCATCACCGGGGGCAAACTACCTGCCCTCCAGGACACCTACACCACCCGATGTCACAGGAAGGCCATAAAGATCATCAAGGACATCAACCACCCGAGCCACTGCCTGTTCACCCCGCTATCATCCAGAAGGCGAGGTCAGTACAGGTGCATCAAAGCTGGGACCGAGAGACTGAAAAACAGCTTCTATCTCAAGGCCATCAGACTGTTAAACAGCCACCACTAACACTGAGTGGCTGCTGCCAACACACTGACACTGACTCAACTCCAGCCACTTTAATAATGGGAATTGATGGGAAATGATGTAAATATATCACTAGCCACTTTAAACAATGCTACCTTATATAAATGTTACTTACCCTACATTATTCATCTCATACGCATACGTATATACTGTACTCTATATCATCGACGGTATCCTTATGTAATACATGTATCACTAGCCACTTTATACTATACTATGCCACTTTGTTTACATACTCATCTCATTTGTACATACTGTACCCGATACCATCTACTGTATCTTGCCTATGCTGCTCTGTACCATCACTCATTCATATATCCTTATGTACATATTCTTTATCCCCTTACACTGTGTACAAGACAGTAGTTTTGGAATTGTTAGTTAGATTACTTGTTATTACTGCATTGTCGGAACTAGAAGCACAAGCATTTCGCTACACTCGCATTAACATCTGCTAACCATGTGTATGTGACAAATAAAAATTTGATTTGATTTGATTTGATTTCCTGTGCCCTTTGACCTGCTGCCAAACGCTACTCCAGTAAAGGTACTTACACTTCCTTGATACTCTCTGTGTGTGTGTGTGTGTGTGTGTGTGTGTGTGTGTGTGTGTGTGTGTGTGTGTGTGTGTGTGTGTGTGTGTGTGTGTGGGTGTGGGTGTGGGTGTGTAGATTATCTTGCTGTGGATTATACACTTGTTTTTGGATACTGCAAGCTTTCCCTCTGCCTTTCTGAGAAGGAGCTGTGCACTAAACAACTTGCAGACTTCCGGTCACAACTTGCAGACTTGTTTACGTGTTGCGTTTTGTGTGTTTTGTTGCCAACCTTACTTTGCTACCTGACAACTTTACGGTTTTTACTTTTTAATTACCGTTTATATTTTGGGTTTTTCCCTCACTCAACTTTTTTCCATTCAACTTTTTCACTCCGGACGCTTTATCTGGACCTGGTTCGTCAGGACTTCCAATAGTCGAAGCTAAGTAGTAACATTAACATGACGCCTTCTAATTGCAGTCACTGTACTCATAATATACAGGAGAACGATCGCCTTAAGGCAAAGATAGCTGTGTTGCAAGCCCAGCTTCCGACGCAATCGTTAGGCAAGGGTAATTTCAGTGTAGGAAAGGATAAAGCATCGTCTGTGCCAGCAGTAAGTACAGATAGTAACGTTAGTATAAATCCCCTCGCACGGTCCCCGCAGCCGGACAACTTTCTCACGGTTTCTGGAGGGAAATGCTGTAGGAACACTCAACCGGTGTCGCTCATTCAGCCGACAGAAACTTTCAACCGGTTTTCCCCATTAAGCAGCAAGTCGGAGCCAGAGGCCGAGCCTTCTCTGGTCTCTACTCCTCCCGTTACGGGGTCTGAGACGCCGAAGCTTTCCACCATTAGCTCTGACAAATTGAAAACTCTAGTCATTGGCGACTCCATTACCCGCAGTATTAGACTTAAAACTAATCATCCAGCGATCATACACTGTTTACCAGGGGGCAGGGCTACCGACGTTAAGGCTAATCTGAAGATGGTGCTGGCTAAAGCTAAAACTGGCGAGTTTAGAGAGTATAGAGATATTGTTATCCACGTCGGCACCAACGATGTTAGGATGAAACAGTCAGAGGTCACCAAGTGCAACATAGCTTCAGCGTGTAAATCAGCTAGAAAGATGTGTCGGCATCGAGTAATTGTCTCTGGCAACTCAATCGCTGGTTGAAAACTGTTTTCTGCCCCTCCCAAAAGATAGAATTTGTAGATAATTGGCCCTCTTTCTGGGACTCACACACAAACAGGACCAAGCCTGACCTGCTGAGGAGTGACGGACTCCATCCTAGCTGGAGGGGTGCTCTCATCTTATCTACCAACATAGACAGGGCTCTAACTCCTCTAGCTCCACAATGAAATAGGGTGCAGGCCAGGCAGCAGGCTGTTAGCCAGCCTGCCAGCTTAGTGGAGTCTGCCACTAGCACAGTCAGTGTAGTCAGCTCAGCTATCCCCATTGAGACCGTTCTGTGCCTCGACCTGGTTTGGGCAAAACTAAACATGGCGGTATTTGCCTTAGCAATCTCACTGGAATTAAGACCTCCTCCATTCCTGCCATTATTGAAAGAGATCGTGATACCTCACATCTTAAAATAAGGCTACTTAATGTTAGATCCCTCACTTCAAAGGCAGTTATAGTCAATGAACTAATCACTGATCATAATCTTGATGTGATTGGCCTGACTGAAACATGGCTTAAGCCGGATGAATTTTCTGTGTTAAATGAGGCCTCACCTCCTGGTTACACTAGTGACCATATCCCCCGTGCATCCCGCAAAGGCGGAGGTGTTGCTAACATTTACGATAGCAAATTTAAATGTACAAAAAAAAAAATGACGTTTTCGTCTTTTGAGCTTCTAGTCATGAAATCTATGCAGCCTACTCAATCACTTTTTATAGCTACTGTTTACAGGCCTCCTGGGCCATATACAGCGTTCCTCATTGAGTTCCCTGAATTCCTATCGGGCCTTGTAGTCATAGCAGATAATATTCTAATTTTTGGTGACTTTAATATTCACGTGTAAAAGTCCACAGACCCACTCTAAAAGGCTTTCGGAGCCATCATCGACTCAGTGGGTTTTGTCCAACAGACAGAGGCTCTGCATCTGTCCTCGTGCTCCTAGACCTTAGTGCTGCTTTTGATACCATCGATCACCACATTCTTTTGGAGAGATTGGAAACCCAAATTGGTCTACACGGACATGTTCTGGCCTGGTTTAGATCTTATCTGTCGAAAAGATATCAGTTTGTCTCTGTGAATGGTTTGTCCTCTGACAAGTCAACTGTACATTTCGGTGTTCCTCAAGGTTCCATTTTAGGACCACTATTGTTTTCACTATATATTTTACCTCTTGGGGATGTCATTCGAAAACATAATGTTAAACTTTCACTGCTATGTGGATGACACACAACTGTACAGCCCCACATGGTGAAGCCCCAAAATTGCCCTTGCTGGAAGCCTGTGTTTCAGACATAAGGAAGTGGATGGCTGCAAACTTTCTACTTTTAAACTCGGACAAAACAGAGATGCTTGTTCTAGGTCCCAAGAAACAAAAAGATCTTCTGTTGAATCTGACAATTAATCTTAATGGTTGTACAGTCGTCTCAAATAAAACTATGAAGGACCTCGGCGTTACTCTGGACCCTGATCTCTCTTTTGACGAACATATCAAGACTTTTTCAAGGACAGCTTTTTTCCATCTACGTAACATTGCAAAAATCAGAAACTTTCTATCCAAAAATGATGCAGAAAAATTAATCCATACTTTTGGCAACGAACCGCCCTTGCTGTCTCTGCCTGGCCGGTTCCCCTCTTTCCACTGGGATTCTCTGCCTCTAACCCTATTACAGGGGCTGAGTCACTGGCTTACTGGTGCTCTTTCATGCCGTCCTTAGGAGGGGTGCGTCACTTGAGTGGGTTGAGTCACTGATGTGATCTGCCTGTCTGGGTTGGCGCCCCCCCTTGGGTTGTGCCGTGGCGGAGATCTTTGTAGGCTATACTCGGCCTTGTCTGAGGATGGTAAGCTGGTGGTTGAAGATATCCCTCTAGCGGTGTGGGGGCTGTGCTTTGGCAAAGTGGGTGGGGTTATATCCTTCCTGTTTGGCCCTGTCCGGGGCTATCATCGGATGGGGCCACAGTGTCTCCTGACCCCTCCTGTCTCAGCCTCCAGTATTTATGCTGCACTAGTTTATGTGTCGGGGGGCAAGGGTCATTTTGTTATATCTGCAGTACTTCTCCTGTCTTATCTGGTGTCCTGTTTGAATTTAAGTATGCTCTCTCTAATTCTCTCTTTCTTTCTCTCTCTCGGAGGACCTGGGCCCTTGGACCATGCCTCAGGACTACCTGGCATGATGACTCCTTGCTATCCCCAGTCCACCTGGCCGTGCTGCTGCTCCAGTTTCAACTGTTCTGCCTGCGGCTGTGGAATCCTGACCTGTTCACCAGACTACCTGTCCCAGATCTATTATTTGACCATGCTGGTCATTTATGAACATTTGAACATCTTGGCCATGTTCTGTTAGAATCTCCACCCGGCAAAGCCAGAAGAGGACTGGCCAATCCTCATAGCCTGGTTCCTCTCTAGTTTTCCTCCTAGATTTTGGCCTTTCTAGGGAGTTTTTCCTAGCCACCATGCTTCTACACCTGCATTGCTTGCTGTTTGGGGTTTTAGGCTGGGTTTCTGTACATTACTTTGAGATATCAGCTGATGTATGAAGGGCTATATAAATAAAGTTGATTTGTATGTGTGTGTGCGTTTGTGACTGTATGTGCTGTGGGGTGGGCCGATCTCTTTATGCACTAGTCTCTTGAAGGACTTTTTGTCAGTGAAAATGAAGGGTGTGCGAGTCCTCCACTTTGACACATTTGATAATAATTGTCTGGGGTTAGAACGTCGAGCTGGTTCTCACAGACCCGCCCCCCTCAAACTGTCCCTTGCCAAATGTTAATTGCCGAACATTTAGAGCAGCAAATGAAATGCTAAGGGCAGAGAGCCCTGTAGAAGTGAAGTGTTCAGACGTCTCCCCTTCCAGCCTCTGAGTCACTGTGGAACAACGTTGAGACCTGATCCTAGATCAGTGCTCTTCACTGAGAGAAGCTTTATGAATACATGCCCTGGAGAGGTACAGAGGAGTCGGTCACTAGTAGGGACCCTGGAGAGGTACAGAGTTGTCGGTCACTAGTAGGGACCCTGGAGAGGTACAGAGGAGTCGGTCACTAGTAGGGACCCTGGAAAGGTACAGAGGAGTCGGTCACTAGTAGGGACCCTGGAGAGGTACAGAGGAGTCGGTCACTAGTAGGGACCCTGGAAAGGTACAGAGGAGTCGGTCACTAGTAGGGACCCTGGAAAGGTACAGAGGAGTCGGTCACTAGTAGGGACCCTGGAGAGGTATCCCTAACTAGCTGTCTCAATATTGTTAATTCTACTGAATAAGCCTAATTTGCAACTCAAACACACAAAAACACACACACACAAATAACAAACACTGTCACAGTCACTCACATTTTCCCTCTCCATTCTCCCTCTGAGCCTTTAATGCCAGTGGAACTGAAAACCTTGAGGAGCTGTTAGACTAGAGCCTCTAATACCAGTGGAACTGAGAAGAACTGCCAGTCAGATTACAGCAGTAGCAGATGAAGCATGTCATCATTGTCCTGAGTGGTGGGTGAGAGAGGCATGGTATTTAACTGACAGGATGACTCGGCCTTAGCTAGTGTAAATTACAGCTTACATTTCAGCATCTATGGAGATGATGACTGAACAATAGTGCGCTGTCACCGCTGCCATGACGACTCACAGTTGTCATGAGCGATGAGGAGGAATTACCTTATTTCAGTTAGGTAGTTATGAATTATTCAATCAATCTAATTCTATTTATTTTGCATTGCCCTTTAAATGACATTTGGCACATAGTGCTTTATAGTAACTCTGTCTATAAAAACTTTAGAAGAAATCTTGAGAAGAGCTAGCAGACTCAGAAGGGTGGAGATAGAAGATAACCAAGGAAGTAGACAAGAGCCATTGTGTGTCATCACACTCGCTCAGAAACTGATTGGTATGGATGTAAAGATTCACGATATGCATAAATCCCTGGATCAAAACGTTTTACATCTGAACGTATCGGTCCGTGAGACCCCAAACCATTCCAAATGTAGAACGCATCAGTTAGAAAATCAATTCATACTATTCCTCGGTTCACTTAAATGTTTTGCACAAAATAATTTTCTTTCTATCTTCCGAAAATACCTCATATTTTGTGAAAACTGTGTCCTCTCCTTCAGTGTCGAACTAAAAATGTGATTGTATTGACAGTCATTGTCAATAAGTCAATTTTGCATGCCGAACAACCCCAGGTGTTATCAGTAGCCTAGTCAAACTGCACCTTGTGCGCAGCTTCACGTGTGAGGTAGGCCTATTCCTCATCTGGCACATCTGCTTGCGGTCTTCAGCATTCAAATGTTTGCAAAATGGCTTGCGCAACATTAGGCTTTATTAGTTGAGTGACAACCAATGTAATTTTAATCAAATACACAGTTTAAAATTGTGTTTTACCAGAAAAGTAGCCTACCACTGGAGACACAACTCTCAGCTAGCTATATACTGTACATGCTGATCTGGGCTTTCATTACAATTCATTTTAATTGATCAGGTTCACCATCAGCAATAGTTTTGGTAGTTTTGCTTGAAACAACTCTGTGGCCAGTTTATTAGGTTCATTCACAAAAAAATGCTCCTACAGACATTGAGTCACCTAGCCGTGGCATGAGAAATAGAGCAGGCGGACAGGCATCGAGGCATTCAGTTACTGTTCCATTGAATGCTAGAATGGGAAAAACAGTGGCGTAAGCGACTGATCATGGTATGATCGTCGGTGGCAGTGGCGCCGGTTCTAGTATCTCAGTGTAACGGATGTGAAACGGCTAGCTTAGTTAGCGGTGGTGCGCGCTAAATAGCGTTTCAATCGGTGACGTCACTCGCTCTGAGACCTTGAAGTAGTGGTTCCCCTTGCTCTGCAAGGGCCGCGGCTTTTGTGGAGCGATGGGTAACGATGCTTCGAGGGTGACTGTTGTCTGATGTGTGCAGAGGGTCCCTGGTTCGCGCCCGGGTATGGGCAAGGGGACGGTCTAAAGTTATACTGTTACATCAGGAACTGCAGGCCTCCTGGCCATTTCACTGACGACAGTGTCTAGGGTTTACCGAGAATGGTGAGACAAACAAGAAAACATCCAGTCAGCGAAAACAGCTCGTTGATGAGAGAGGTCGAGAGAGGTCGAGAGAGGTTGAAGGACGATGCAAGCTAGCAGGCGGGCCACAAACACTCAAATAACGGCGTAGTACAGAACGACATCTTGGAATGCACAGATGGACTACAGAGTTCCA
Organism: Oncorhynchus clarkii lewisi; assembly: GCF_045791955.1. Classification (NCBI taxonomy): domain Eukaryota; kingdom Metazoa; phylum Chordata; class Actinopteri; order Salmoniformes; family Salmonidae; genus Oncorhynchus; species Oncorhynchus clarkii. The sequence goes on along the minus strand of NC_092171.1, from coordinate 37,394,032 downwards.
CTCCTATCTGCTAAAATCAAGAAGAAGTGGCTCCAGTGGGCCATCACCAACCCTGGACTATAGAGGAGTGGAACAATTCCGGTTCATGTTGTTTCATGCTGATGGTAGCGTCAGGATTTACCACAAGCAGTATGAGTCCATGGCCCCATCCCGCCTGGACTCAACGGTAAAGGCTTTTCCCAGTGGTGTTGTAATGGTGTTGGGAATGTTTTCCTGACACACGTTAGGTCCCTTGATACCAATTGAGAAATGATTCCATGACCCGAAGTGTTAAGGCTCGATGGATGTACATAATTAACTGACCACTGAGTGTATTTGGTCATTTTAAGATAAACAGGGTAAAGTTGATCATTTCATAATGACAACAGCAATCACTTTTGCTACCCGCACTGCATGGTCAAAGCGGTAGAAGAAGAGACGCTCCGAGTCCATTAAAACTTCCAAACGGTCTAAACCATTAGATAATGAGATGGAGGTGAAATCCTAAAATCCTAAATTGTGTTATATAGTCATTGGCAAATTTTTTACGATAAATATTGATACAATACAAGATGAAACACTTTATAACTGCAAAAATAACTATTGGTGTGTGATGGTGATTTCAGATCAAAAGTGTAAGCAAACTGATAGTGGGGTGGTAGATGCCCAGTTTCTCTTATGGCTCAACTCAGCTGCCTACATACTAGTGATGGGGGAAAATCGAAACAGTTACATATCGGGATATTATTTTTGGCAATATATCGTATCGTTTTGACAATGTAGTTTTTGCTCAAGTTGGCTTAGCCTACACCAAAACTCCAGCATTTTTTCCTTCACAGTTTGTTATCCATATTCTTTTTAAATACTCGCTCTTTATTTTTCTTGCATAGTCACTTTACCCCTACCTACATATACATATTACCTCAAGTATCTCGACTAACCTGTACCCCACACATTTGACTCGATACCGGTACCTCCTGTATGAAGCCTCATTATTGTTATTTTATTGTCTTTTTTTAGATGTTTTTTTAACCTTAATTAAGGCTGTTGGTTTTATTGCCAATATTTTCTTACTTAAAAAATAAATCTGCATTGTTGGTAATGGGCTTATGAGTAAGCATTTCAGGGTAAGGTCTATATGACACTTTTTTTTCATTTTTTTTCAGCAGTTTTATTTCCATGACTGATCAAAACTCATTTTCTCATTTCTCATTGTCCCTCTGCAGCAGACATTCGGAAAGTATTCATGTTGTTCGATCGGGTTGAAGTCCGGGCCCTGGCTGGGCCACCCAAGGACATTCAGAGACTTGTCCCGAAGCCATTCCTGTGTTATCTTGGCTGTGTGCTTAGGGTCGTTGTCCTGTTGGAAGGTCAACCTTTGCCTCCAGTCTGAGGTTCTGAGCACTCTGGAGCAGGTTTTCATCAAGGATCTCTCTGCTTCATTCATCTTTCCCTCAATCCTAACTAGTCTCCCAGTCCGTGCCGCTGAAAAACATCCCCAAAGCATAATGCTGCCACCACCATGCTTCACCGTAGGGATGGTGCCAGGTTTCCTCCAGACGTGGCACTTGGCATTCAGGCCAAAGAGTTTCATCAGACCAGAGAATCTTGTTTCTCATGGCCTGAGAGTCTTTAGGTGCCTTTTGGCAAACTCCAAGCGGGCTGTCATTTTACTGAGGAGTGGCTTCCGTCTGCCGACTTTACCATAAAGGCCTGATCTGTGGAGTGCTGCAGAAATGGTTGTCCTTCTGGACGGTTCTCCTATCTCCACAGAGGAACTCTGAAGCTCTGTCAGAGTGACCCTCAGGTTTTTGGTCACCTCCATGACAAAGGTCCTTCCCACCTGATTTCTCAGTTTGGCCGGGCGGCCAGCTCTAGGAAGTGTCTTGGTGGTTCCAAACTTCTTTGATTTAAGAATTATGGAGGCCACTGTGTTCTTGGGGACCTTCCAGAAAATCTTTGGTACCCTTCCCCAGATCTTCCTTGGGCCTCATGGCTTCCTTGGACCTCATGGCTTGGTTTTTGCTCTGACATGCACTGTCAACTGTGGGACCTTATATAGGGAAGGTAATGACAGAGGTGATTGAGTCCAGGTGAGTGCAATAATCGCTGACGCGCATGAAGGGGTAAGGCAGGAGTACGCAATGCTGGGGAGCCTGGCACCCTCGAGCACCAGGGGGGAAGGGCGTGAGCAGGCGTGACAGTACCCCCCCCCCCCCCCCCCCCCCCTCTAGGGTTGCCACCCAGCATCCCACCTGGGTGAGCCTGTAGGCCAGCCGAGGCACGGGCGCTGGTGCTTCATATGGTGGCTTCAGCATTCTGTTAGGACCGACGCCGGAGATGAGAAGCAGGTACAGGGAGACAACATTTAATCAGAAACAGACAGGTAACAGAACAGGAACAGCATCAGCACACGGGTAAACAAAGACAAACGACAATTAATGCCAAAGCAGGGAACAGAGAGGGGAACCAGACATATATAGGGAAGGTAATGACAGAGGTGATTGAGTCCAGGTGAGTCTAATAATCGCTGATGCGCGTGGCAGGGGGAAGGCAGGTGTGCGTAATGATGGTGGCAGAAGTGCGCAATGCTGGGGAGCCTGGTGCCCTCCAGCGCCAGGGGCGAAGAGCGGGAGCGGGAGCATACAGTGACTGCAGTAAACCGTGTGTGTGTGCATGTATGTGTGCGCCCATGCGTGTGTGTTAAGACGTGCTTGCGTGTCACACTGTGATTGTGTCAATTTAATTGCTGGGTTAGGAGATGAACATTGCCTAATGAAAATTTATGACACGGCTGCATCGCTCCGGCCAATCACCACCTCTCTGACCTTTAGTTACTTCTCATCACCACACCATCACTTTCGGTAACGGTTACCAGGCAGCAACAGTAACCTTGTTTCATCAACTTCTGAACCGGAGCAGAAACCATGCCTGTTCTTCCCGCTGTGATGCTAATAGTGTGGTAGTGAAAATGAAGCTCTCATATGCAAAAGTAATGTTTGATCGTTTTATAATAAGCTATCTTAAAATCTGTTCCACTAGCAGCACACCTCGACAACATCTGGTGAAATTGCAGAGCGCCAAATTCAAAATACAGTATAATAAATATTTAACTTTCATGAAAATATACATGTAAAACATCAAAACAAAGCTAAACTTCTTGTTATTCCAGCCGCTGTGTCAGATTTCAAAAAGCCTTTACGGTAAAAGCTCACCATGCGATTATCTGAGGACAGCGCCCCGCATACAAATGCATGACAAGTAATTTTTCAACCAGGCATTTGCGACACGAAAGTCAGAAATAGCGATATAACATATGCCTTACCTTTGAAGATCGTCTTCTGTTGGCACTCCAAAAGGTCCCAGTTACATTACAAATGGTCCTTTTTGTTCGATAAAGTGTTTCATTATATCCATAAAAACTCAGTATAGCTGGTGGGCATCAGTCAATAATCCACTCGATTTCCCTCCTTCAAAATGCATACACAAGGAATCCCAAACGTTACTAATAAACTTATCCAAACAAGTAAACAACGTTTATAATCAAACCTCAGGTACCATAATACGTAAATAAAAAAAATCGTTATTGTCTTTACCGGAGATAAACAAAAAGAACAGGCTCTCGTCCATGCGCATGGAAACACTACAGCCAAAATGGGAGCCACTTAGAACAACTATAACTTCGACCTCATTTTTGCAAAAAACAGCCTGAAACTTATTCTAAAGACTGTTGACATCTAGTGGAAGCCCTAGGAACTGCAATCTGGGAGGTTTTCGCCTTATAATAAAAGTGACAGCCATTGAAAACAGTGGTAGGATTAATTTTCTGGGAGGGGGATGGTTTGTCCTCGGGGTTTCGCCTGCCATTTCAGTTCTGTTATACTCACAGACATAACTTTAACAGTTTTATAAACCGTAGAGTGTCTTCTATCCGATTCTACCAATGATATGCATATCATAGCTTCTGGGCCTGAGGAACAGGCAGTTTACTTTGGGCACGCTTTTCATCCGGACATGAAAAACCTGGCCCTAGCCCAAAGAGGTTTAAGTCTAAGGTTGGAATGTAAATTCAACTTTCAATTCAAATTCAAAGACACACACACACAAAGCGAGGAGAAGGAAGTGGAGAAAAGGAGAGATTGAACAAATGGAGAGAAGAGAGAGCAGAAAAGAGGGAGAATCCGTAACTGAGACCAGAAGAGCCTACAGCATCATGGGAGGAATGTACTGGACTCTCTCATGGAGTCATGTTTGTCTGAGACGCATAATTCCTCCTGAAAGTACCTGAGGCAAGGACAGACAGCATTTAACACAAAGATAAATAACCCTTCTCTATGACAATATATCTCACTGTGTTTCACAAAGACAGAGGGACCTTTACAATAAACTTCTCTCAAGGTTTACAAAGATAGACAGGCACTTACAAATATACTTCTCAGTTTGCACAAAGACTTGACAATATGCCTGACAATATGCCTGACTGTCTATGTGCCAATTTGTTACTGAGCTGACCTTTGACCTTGTCCTCAGAGAACCAGCATTGTGTATTCAGCTTTATTCAAGCCACAGACTCACACACCCTTGAGTATAGCAGTATTTAGCTTTGTCTGGTTTAGCTGTCTGCTATTGACCTTTCTGTGAACCCATATAAACCTCTTGGGTAAAAAAATATATATGTTTGAGTCTGAAGTATTGGGGGGAGAAACAGCTGCAGTCTGGTTGTCTCTGTTATTGCCAAACTACCAACTCGGGTAGAATAACCTCAGTCCACAAGTAAGTCACATTAGGTGAACCCTTCTGTTCTGAGGTGGCTTTAGATATGTTATTGTGTACAATGGAGGTGGGGGCAGGGATGAGAGTAGATGAGAGAGGTGAGAGAGACTGGTGAGAGGAGAGCAGGGGAGAAGATAAGGTTATGAGAGAAACAGAGGGAGAAGAGAGACATTGTGTGAGGGCAGGGAGGAGAGGAGAGAGATGGGGGGAGAAGATAAGATTATGAGAGAAACAGAGGGAGAAGAGAGACATTATGTGAGGACAGGGATGAGAGGAGAGAGATATTGTGTGAGGACAGGGATGAGAGGAGAGAGACATTGTGTGAGGACAGGGAGGAGAGGAGAGAGATTATGAGAGAAACAGAGGGAGAAGAGAGACATTGTGTGAGGACAGGGATGAGAGGAGAGAGATATTGTGTGAGGACAGGGATAAGAGGAGAGAGACATTGTGTGAGGACAGGGAGGAGAGGAGAGAGATGGGGGGAGAAGATAAGATTATGAGAGAGGGAGAAGAGAGACATTATGTGAGGACAGGGATGAGAGGAGAGAGATATTGTGTGAGGACAGGGATGAGAGGAGAGAGACATTGTGTGAGGACAGGGAGGAGAGGAGAGAGATTATGAGAGAAACAGAGGGAGAAGAGAGACATTGTGTGAGGACAGGGATGAGAGGAGAGAGATATTGTGTGAGGACAGGGATGAGAGGAGAGAGACATTGTGTGAGGACGGGGATGAGAGGAGAGAGATTATGAGAGAAACAAAGGGAGAAGAGAGACATTGTGTGAGGACAGGGATGAGAGGAGAGAGATATTGTTTGAGGACAGGGATGAGAGGAGAGAAGGAGAGATAGAAAGATAGAAAGGTACCGATATGGTGAGAGGCAGACTTTGGAGACGGTAGTTTGTCTTTTGAGAGCCAGAACTCACAGCGACACGTGTGTGTGTGTGTCAAATCAAATCAAATCAAATTTTATTTGTCACATACACATGGTTAGCAGATGTTAATGCGAGTGTAGCGAAATGCTTGTGCTTCTAGTTCCGACAATGCAGTAATAACAAGTAATCTAACTAACAATTCCAAAACTACTGTCTTGTACACAGTGTAAGGGGATAAAGAATATGTACATAAGGATATATGAATGAGTGATGGTACAGAGCAGCATAGGCAAGATACAGTAGATGGTATCGAGTACAGTATGTACAAATGAGATGAGTATGTAAACAAAGTGGCATAGTTTAAAGTGGCTAGTGATACATGTATTACATAAGGATACAGTCGATGATATAGAGTACAGTATATACGTATGCATATGAGATGAATAATGTAGGGTAAGTAACATTATATAAGGTAGCATTGTTTAAAGTGGCTAGTGATATATTTACATCATTTCCCATCAATTCCCATTATTAAAGTGGCTGGAGTTGAGTCAGTGTCAGTGTGTTGGCAGCAGCCACTCAGTGTTAGTGGTGGCTGTTTAACAGTCTGATGGCCTTGAGATAGAAGCTGTTTTTCAGTCTCTCGGTCCCAGCTTTGATGCACCTGTACTGACCTCGCCTTCTGGATGATAGCGGGGTGAACAGGCAGTGGCTCGGGTGGTTGATGTCCTTGATGATCTTTATGGCCTTCCTGTGACATCGGGTGGTGTAGGTGTCCTGGAGGGCAGGTAGTTTGCCCCCGGTGATGCGTTGTGCAGACCTCACTACCCTCTGGAGAGCCTTACGGTTGAGGGCGGTGCAGTTGCCATACCAGGCGGTGATACAGCCCGCCAGGATGCTCTCGATTGTGCATCTGTAGAAGTTTGTGAGTGCTTTTGGTGACAAGCCGAATTTCTTCAGCCTCCTGAGGTTGAAGAGGCGCTGCTGCGCCTTCTTCACGATGCTGTCTGTGTGAGTGGACCAATTCAGTTTGTCTGTGATGTGTATGCCGAGGAACTTAAAACTTGCTACCCTCTCCACTACTGTTCCATCGATGTGGATAGGGGGGTGTTCCCTCTGCTGTTTCCTGAAGTCCACAATCATCTCCTTAGTTTTATTGACGTTGAGTGTGAGGTTATTTTCCTGACACCACACTTCGAGGGCCCTCACCTCCTCCCTGTAGGCCGTCTTGTCGTTGTTGGTAATCAAGCCTACCACTGTTGTGTCGTCCGCAAACTTGATGATTGAGTTGGAGGCGTGCGTGGCCACGCAGTCGTAGGTGAACAGGGAGTACAGGAGAGGGCTCAGAACGCACTCTTGTGGGGCCCCAGTGTTGAGGATCAGCGGGGAGGAGATGTTGTTGCCTACCCTCACCACCTGGGGGCGGCCCGTCAGGAAGTCCAGTACCCAGTTGCACAGGGCGGGGTCGAGACCCAGGGTCTCGAGCTTGATGACGAGCTTGGAGGGTACTATGGTGTTGAATGCCGAGCTGTAGTCGATGAACAGCATTCTCACATAGGTATTCCTCTTGTCCAGATGGGTTAGGGCAGTGTGCAGTGTGGTTGAGATTGCATCGTCTGTGGACCTATTTGGGCGGTAAGCAAATTGGAGTGGGTCTAGGGTGTCAGGTAGGGTGGAGGTGATATGGTCCTTGACTAGTCTCTCAAAGCACTTCATGATGACGGATGTGAGTGCTACGGGGCGGTAGTCGTTTAGCTCAGTTACCTTAGCTTTCTTGGGAACAGGAACAATGGTGGCCCTCTTGAAGCATGTGGGAACAGCAGACTGGTATAGGGATTGATTGAATATGTCCGTAAACACACCGGCCAGCTGGTCTGCGCATGCTCTGAGGGCGCGGCTGGGGATGCCGTCTGGGCCTGCAGCCTTGCGAGGGTTAACACGTTTAAATGTCTTACTCACCTCGGCTGCGGTGAAGGAGAGACCGCATGTTTTCGTTGCAGGCCGTGTCAGTGGCACTGTATTGTCCTCAAAGCGGGCAAAAAAGTTATTTAGTCTGCCTGGGAGCAAGACATCCTGGTCCGTGACTGGGCTGGATTTCTTCCTGTAGTCCGTGATTGACTGTAGACCCTGCCACATGCCTCTTGTGTCTGAGCCGTTGAATTGAGATTCTACTTTGTCTCTGTACTGGCGCTTAGCTTGTTTGATAGCCGTGCGGAGGGAATAGCTGCACTGTTTGTATTCGGTCATGTTACCAGACACCTTGCCCTGATTAAAAGCAGTGGTTCGCGCTTTCAGTTTCACACGAATGATGCCATCAATCCACGGTTTCTGGTTAGGGAATGTTTTAATCGTTGCTATGGGAACGACATCTTCAACGCACGTTCTAATGAACTCGCACACCGAATCAGCGTATTCGTCAATGTTGTTATCTGACGCAATACGAAACATCTCCCAGTCCACGTGATGGAAGCAGTCTTGGAGTGTGGAGTCAGCTTGGTCGGACCAGCGTTGGACAGACCTCAGCGTGGGAGCCTCTTGTTTTGTGTGTGTGTGTGTGTGTGTGTGTGTGTGTGTGTGTGTGTGTGTGTGTGTGTGTGTGTGTGTGTGTGTGTGTGTGTGTGTGTGTGTGTGTGTGTGTGTGTGTGTGTGTGTGTGTGTGTGTGCATGTATATATGCACATTTGGCTGTGAAATTGTACTCTTGTTGAGCTCTGCTGGTTCATTCCTGTACATAATATATAAGCATGGCACACCAAGCTTCTACACACTTTTCAGACACACACAGTCAGACACACACAGCTGTTCACAGACACATAACGACCATTAAAACACACACGGATTGAATCTTATGGAAACCATGCAGTACAAACTAAACAAGATGTTCCTTTTAATTAAACAGGGCATGTTGTCAAATCCAGAGGACCTTTGAGTGTGTAGAGTACACCCTAACTCAGTGTTACTAGACCCTAACTCAGTGTTACTAGACCCTAACTCAGTGTTACTAGAGACTAACTCAGTGTTACTACACCCTAACTCAGTGTTACTACACCCTAACTCAGTGTTACTAGAGACTGACGCAGTGTTACTAGAAACTTAGTCAGTGTTACTAGAGACTAACTCAGTGTTACTACACCCTAACTCAGTGTTACTAGACCCAAACTCAGTGTTACTAGACCCTAACTCAGTGTTACTAGACCCGAACTCAGTGTTACTAGACCCTAACTCAGTGTCACTAGACCCTAACTCAGTGTCACTAGACCCTAACTCAGTGTTACTAGACCCTAACTCAGTGTTACTAGAGACTAACTCAGTGTTACTAGACCCTAACGCAGTGTTACTAGAGACTAACTCAGTGTTACTAGACCCTAACTCAGTGTTACCAGACCCTAACTCAGTGTTACTAGAGACTAACTCAGTGTTACTAGACCCTAACTCAGTGTTACTAGAGACTAACTCAGTGTTACTACACCCTAACTCAGTGTTACTACACCCTAACTCAGTGTTACTAGAGACTGACGCAGTGTTACTAGAGACTTACTCAGTGTTACTAGAGACTAACTCAGTGTTACTACACCCTAACTCAGTGTTACTAGACCCAAACTCAGTGTTACTAGACCCTAACTCAGTGTTACTAGACCCAAACTCAGTGTTACTAGACCCTAACTCAGTGTCACTAGACCCTAACTCAGTGTCACTAGACCCTAACTCAGTGTTACTAGACCCTAACTCAGTGTTACTAGAGACTGACGCAGTGTTACTAGAGACTAACTCAGTGCATTTATGTGTCTCTATTGAAACAAGTTACTGTTCTCTGGAAATAAGGAAAGGATCCGTATGTGTCGGCACACAGCATGGCTGATGGGTTTGTGTGGGTGTGTACGTATGTGCAAGGCCAAAAATATAATCAAGGACAACATTCACCCAAGCCACTTTCTGTTCACACTGTTATCATCCAGAAGACAAGGTTAGTACAGGTGCATCAAAGCTGGGACCGAGAGATTGAAACACAGCTTCTATCTCTAGGCCATCAGATTGTTAAATAGCCATCACTAGCACATTAAGAGGCTTCTGCCTATTTACATAGACTTGAAATCACTGGCCACTTTAACATGGAACACTAGTCACATTAATCATGTTTACATATTTTGCAATACCCATCTCATATGCACATACTGTGTTCTCTTCTATTCTACTGTATCTTAGTCTATGCCGCTCTGACATTAATCATCCATTTATTTATATATTCTTAATTCCATTCCATACTTAGATTTGTGCGATTGGGTATATGTTTTAAATTTGTTAGATACAGTTGAAGTCGGAAGTTTACTTACACCTTAGCCAAATACATTTAAACTCCGTTTTTCACAATTCCTGACATTTAATCTTAGTAAACATTCCCTGTTTTAGGTCAGTTAGGATTACCACGTTATTTGAAGAATGTGACATGTCAGAATAATAGTAGAGATAATGATTTATTTAATATTTTATTGCTTTCATCACATTCCCAGTGGGTCAGAAGTTTACATACACTCAATTAGTATTTGGTAGCATTGCCTTTTAATTGTTTAACTTGGGTCAAACGTTTCGGGTAGCTTTCCACAAGCTTCCCCCAATAAGTTGAGTGAATTTTGTCCCATTCCTCCTGACAGAGCTGGTGTAACTGAGTCAGGTTTATAGGCCTCCTTGCACGCACACACTTTTTCAGTTCTGCCCACAAATTTTCTATGGGATTGAGGTCAGGGCTTTGTGATGGCCACTCCAATAATTTGACTTTGTTGTCCTTAAGCCATTTTGACACAACTTTGGAAGTATGCTTGTGGTCATTGTCCATTTGGAAAGACCCATTTGTGACCAAGCTATAACTTCCTGACAGATGTCTTGAGATGTTGCTTCAATATATCCACGGAATTTTCCGCCCTCATGATGCCATCTATTTTGTGAAGTGCACCAGTCCCTCCTGCAGCAAAGCACCCCCACAACATGATGCTGCCACCCCCGTGCTTCACGGTTGGGATGGTGTTTTTCAGCTTGCAAGCCTCCCCCTTTTCCTCCAAACATAACGATGGTCATTATGGCCAAACAATTCTATTTTTGTTTCATCAGACGAGAGAACATTTCTCAAAAAAGTACGATCTTTGTCCCCGTGTGCAGTTGCAAACCGTAATCAGGCTTTTCATGCCGCTGAGCGGCCTTTCAGGTTATGTCGCTATAGGACTTGTTTTACTGTGGATATAGATACTTTTGTACCTGTTTCCTCCAGCATCTTCACAAGGTCCTTTGCTGTTGTTCTGGGATTGATTTGCACTTTACGCACCAAAGTACGTTCATCTCTAGGAGACAGAATGCATCTCTTTCCTGAGCGGTATGACGGCTGCGTGGTCCCATGGTGTTTATACGTGTGTACTATTGTTTGTACAGATGAATGTGGTATCTTCAGGCATTTGGAAATTGCTCCCAAGGATGAACCAGACTTGGTCTTGTCTGATTTATTTTGATTTTCCCATGATGTCAAGCAAAGAGGCACTGAGTTTGAAGATATGCCTTGAATACATCCACAGGTACAGCTCCAATTGACTCAAATTATGTCAATTAGCCTATCATAAGCTTCTAAAGCCATGACATCATGATCTGGAATTTTCCAAGCTATTTAAAGGCACAGTCAACTTAGTGTATGTAAACTTCTGACCCACTGGAATTGTGATACAGTGAATTATAAGTTAAATAATCTGTAAACAATTGGTGGAGAAATTACTTGTGTCATGCACAAAGTAGATGTCCTAACCGACTTGCCAAAACTATAGTTAGTTAACAAGAAATTTGATGTGTGGTTGAAAAACGTTTTAATGACTCCAACCTAAGTGTATGTAAACTTCCGACTTCACCTGTATTACTTGTTAGATATTACTGCACTGTTGAAGCTAGAAAAACAAGAATTTCGCCTCAACCGCAATAACGTCTGCTAAAAACGTGTATGTGAACAATAACATTTGATTTGATTTGATCAGAGAAAGAGAGAGAGAGAGAGCGAGAGAGAGAGAGCAAGCGCCGTTGGGACTGTTATTCAATAACCCAATGTATGTATGGAAGACGGAGAGAGAGCTGTGTGAGTGAAGGAGTGAAAGGTGATTAATTTATTTTCAGAGTTCTAGGAAAACTGTTATAGTTCTGGTTTTGGTTTTTGCTGAGTCCAAATGGCACTATATAGGGAATATGGTGCCCATTGGGACTGTGTCTGTATCTGCTTTGGCCAGCTTCTTGGTGATCTTCATGCCAAGTCTGAACAGCCCAGGTCCTTGGTGATCGTTATGCCTAGTCTGAACAGCCCAGGTCCTTGGTGATCGTTATGCCTAGTCTGAACAGCCCAGGTCCTTGGTGATCGTTATGCCTAGTCTGAACAGCCCAGCTCCTTGGTGATCGTTATGCCTAGTCTGAACAGCCCATGTCCTTGGTGATCGTTATGCCTAGTCTGAACAGCCCAGGTCCTTGGTGATCGTTATGCCTAGTCTGAACAGCCAGGTCCTTGGTGATTGTTATGCCTAGTCTGAACAGCCAGCTCCTTGGTGATTGTTATGCCTAGTCTGAACAGCCAGCTCCTTGGTGATCGTTATGCCTAGTCTGAACAGCCAGCTCCTTGGTGATCGTTATGCCTAGTCTGAACAGCCAGCTCCTTGGTGATCGTTATGCCTAGTCTGAACAACCAGCTCCTTGGTGATCGTTATGCCTAGACCCCCCCATCTCCTAGATATCATCATCCCCCATCTCCTAGATGTCATCATCCCCCCATCTCCTAGATGTCATCATACCCCCATCTCCTAGATGTCATCCCCCCCATCTCCTAGATGTCATCATCCCCCCATCTGCTAGATGTCATCATCCCCCCCATCTCCTAGATGTAATCATCCCCCCATCTCCTAGATGTCATCATCCCCACCCATCTCCTAGATGTCATCATCCCCCCCATCTCTTAGATGTCATCATCCCCCCATCTCCTAAATGTCATCATCCCCCATCTCCTAGATGTCATCATACCCCCATCTCCTAGATGTCATCATCCCCCCATCTCCTAGATGTCATCATCCCCCCATCTCCTAAATGTCATCATCCCCCATCTCCTAGATGTCATCATCCCCACCCATCTCCTAAATGTCATCATCCCCCCATCTCCTAGATGTCATCATCCCCCCCATCTCCTAGATGTCATCATACCCCCATCTCCTAGATGTCATCACCCCCCATCTCCTAGATGTCATCACCCCCCCATCTCCTAGATGTCATCATCCCCCCATCTCCTAGATGTCATCATCCCCCCAACTCATTGATGTCATCTGTATGTAAATAGTGTTCTTGTCATTATTTTAGTGTTATAGTGGTTTATTATCTTTATTTGTTAAATGTTTTTAAATGTTACCTTTATTTATCTTGGCAAGTCAATAATGTAATGTAATTGTTCTGTTTATATGTGCAAAAAATATCACTGTAGAATTATATGTTTTCAGTATGACGACTTGATTATGTGCATAATCAAGAAAATGAAGAACATTTTATCCTGGGGGCATCTATACAGTCTATAAATACACTGAACAAAAAAATATAAAAGGAGGTGAAGAAGCCGGATGTGGTGGTCCTGGGCAGGCGGGTTACACGTGGTCTGTGGTTGTGAGGCCGGTTGGATGTAATTCTCTAAAATGACGTTGGAAACAATTTATGGTAGAGAAATTAACATTAAATTATCTGGCAACAACTCTGGTGGACATTCCTGCAGTCAGCATGCCAATTGAACACTCCCTCAAAAGAAAACATTAGTGGCATTGTGTTGTGAAGATACTCCACATTTTAGAGTGGCCGTTTATTGTCCCCAGCACAAGGTGCACCTGTGTAACGATCATGCTGTTTAATCAGCTCCTTGATATGCCACACTTTTCAGGTGGATGGATTATTTTGGCAAAGGAGGAATGCTAACTAACAGGGATGTTTTATCAGACCAGAGAATCTTGCTTCTCATGGTCTGAGTCCTTTAGGTTCCTTTTTGGCAAACTCCAAGCGTGCTGTTATGCCTTTTACTGAGGAATGTCTTCTGTCTGGCCACTTTACCATAAAGGCCTGATTGGTGGAGTTCTGTAGAAATGCTTGTCCTTCTGGAAGGTTCTCTTATCTCTACAGAGGAACTCTGGAGCTCTGTCAGAGTGACCATCAGGTTCTTGGTCACCACCCTGACCAAGGCCCTTCTCCCCAATTGCTTAGTTTGACCAGGCGGTGAGCTCTATGAAGAGTCTTGGTGGTTCCAAACTTCTTACATTTAAGAATGATGGAGGCAACTGTGTTCTTTGTTTTTGCTTTGACATGCACTGTGAACTGTGGGACCTTATATATACAGGTGTGTGGCTTTCCAAATGTTTATTTTATTTATTTAACCTTTATTTAACTAGGCAAGTCATGTTCAATCAATTTAACTTACCACAGGTGGACTCCAATCAAGTTGTAAAAATATCTCAAGGATGACCAATGGAAACAGCATGCACCTGAAATCAATTTAGAGTCTCATACAGTAGCAAACGGTCTGAATACTTTATAAATAAGGTATTTCTGTTTTTATTTGTAATAAATGTGCAAACATTTCTAAAACTGTGTTTTCGCTTTGTCATTATGGGGTATTATGTGTAGGTTGATGAGGAAAAAATGAAATGTATTCAATTTAAGAATAAGCCTGTAACGTATAACAACGTGGAAAAAAGTCAAGAGGTCTGAACACTTTCCAAATTGTCTTGTGAGTGAGAGACAGGTGCATATTCAGGGCGAGATAGGATCAGTGCAGATTGTTCCAGGTAACCATTTAATTAACTATTTAGCAGTCTTGTGAGTGAGAGACAGGTGCATAGTCAGGGTGAGATAGGATCAGTGCAGACATTCCAGGTAACCATTTAATTAACTATTTAGCAGGATTATGGCTATTTAGCAGTCTTATGGCTTGGAGTTAGAAGCTGTGAGCCTGTTGGTTCCGGTACCGTTTGACGGATGCTGGCGGAGTAAACAGTATATGGCTTGGTTGGCTGGAGAATGTTTTGGGCCTTCCTCTGACACCGCCTGATTTAGAGGTCCTGGGATGGCAGGGAGCTCGGCCCCAGTGATGTACTGGGCTGTCCACGCCACCCTCTGTGGTGCTTTGCAGTCGAGGGCAGTGCATTTGCGGTGACACAGGCAATCAAGATGCTCTCGATGGTGCATCTGTAGAATTTTTTGAGGATCCGAGAGCCAATGACAAATATTTTTAGCCTCCTGTGGGGAAAGAGGTGCTGTCGTACCCTCTTCACAACTGTGCGGGTGTGTGTGGACCATGTTCAGTCGTTAGTGATGTAGAAGCCAAGGTTCTTGAAGCTCCCGACCCGTCCACTACATCCTTGTCAATGTGGTTGGGGGTGTGCTTTCCCCTCTTTGTCCTGTAGTCCACGATCAGGTCCTTGGTCTTATTGACGTTGAGGCAGAGGTTGTTGTCCAGGCACCACACTGCTAACTCTCTGACCTCCCTGTAGGCTGTCTTATTGTGGTTGGTGATGAGCTCTACCACCGTCGTGGTAGGACTGATCACCGAACGGAGGGGTGTGCCAGTTGGAGGAATGGAGGGGAGTGCCAGTCGATTCCAGAATGCCGGCTCATCTACCGTGTCTACGCCTGCTGTGTTTTGGTACGCCGTGAAAAAAAGGAACGTGGTCCGAACAAGGGATACGGCTGAGTCGGAGTTAAAGTCAAAATGGACTTTGTGCCAGGTGTGATATCCAGGTGTGATATCCAGGTGGGATCTCCAGGTGTGATATCCAGGTGTGATATCCAGGTGGGATCTCCAGGTGTGATATCCAGGTGTGATATCCAGGTGTGATATCCAGGTGGGATCTCCAGGTGTGATATCCAGGTGTGATATCCCTCCTAAACAGCTTGAGGTGTTTAGCAGGCTGGTCTTATTTCTTCTCTATGAAACTGTTAGGAATTTTGTATTGTCGAGTTGTTGTCTACTGTTTCTAAATGCCACTTTAAACGTGTACATGATACTGCATCAACATTTCCGCACGGGGACAATAAAGTCAGTAAAGTAAAGTCACCCTTCTCTGTCAGCACCATCTTGATAATGACTGCAGCAGGTTTTCTGTGGTGTTTGTAGCCTGGGATTTTTTTTGTGTATGTTCCAATTTTAATGAACTGCTGCTTAGCAACTGTGGTAGCAGCTACCTTTTATTGCCATGGGATCCCCATTGCTCCAAAAATGTTTTATGTTTTCATTATGGCTGAAGCAAAAACTTACAAACAATACTCAGCTGACAATACTCAATATTGAGGCATACTAAAAGTACCTGGCTCAGGAAGCTGCTAGGCCCATCATTATCAGTGTTACAGCAGCCAATCAAATCAAATCAAATGTATTTATAAAGCCCTTCGTACATCAGCTGATATCTAAAAGTAATGTACAGAACGTCAGCCTAAAACCCCAAACAGCAAGCAATGCAGGTGTAGAAGAATGGTGGCTAGGAAAAACTCCCTAGAAAGGCCAAAACCTAGGAAGAAACCTAGAGAGGAACCAGGCTATGAGGGGTGGCCAGTCCTCTTCTGGCTGTGCCGGGTGGAGATTATAACAGAACATGGCCAAGATGTTCAAATGTTCATAAATGTCGAGTTGTATATATAAAAAATAATATCACAGGCAGAACAGTTGAAACTGGAGCAGCAGCACGGCCAGGTGGACTGGGGACAGCAAGGAGTCATCATGCCAGGTAGTCCTGAGGCATGGTTCTAGGGCTCAGGTCCTCTGAGAGAGAAAGGGAGAAAGAGAGAATTAGAGAGAGCATACTTAAATTCACACAGGACACCGGATAGGACAGGAGAAGTACTCCAGATATAACAAACTGACCCTAGCCCCCCCAACACATAAACTACTGCAGCATAAATACTGGAGGCTGAGACAGGAGGGGTCAGGAGACACTGTGGCCACATCCGATGATACCCCCAAACAGGAAGGATATAGACAGCTCCAATGCCTGTTTAGGAAGTTAGCACCTAGCCTTCCTTCCCCCTGTTTCCTGGGTGTGAGGTGAGGTCTGTGAGCTGCCATGTGTACCAGTCCTGCATGGTGTGAGGTGAGGTCTGTGAGCTGCCATGTGTACCAGTCCTGCATGGTGTGAGGTGAGGTCTGTGAGCTGCCATGTGTACTAGTCCTGCATGGTGTGAGGTGAGGTCTGTGAGCTGCAATGTGTACCAGTCCTGCATGGTGTGAGGTGAGGTCACGGTATGCCATGTGTACCAGTCCTGCATGGTTTGTGTGTGCCTGCCTGTCTGTCTGTCTGCATTGAACTGTGCCATTAATAGAATTTGATCAGTTATTCACTTTTTCATTTATTTCATGACTGGTATCTTATTGAGAAGTAAACTGGGGACAACGCCTCAACATAACCGCTACTTGTATTAGTCCCATCGCGCGCCGAATTCGTTGGGTTTTGTAACCGTTACCGTGAGCCTGTCCAGCTCTCACTGCGCCTGTTCGGGGAGGTAGTGGAGTGCACTGCGAAGCTGACCTCACCCTTCCCCTCAACTGCCTCGAGGATAACCAGGACATACATGATGAAGATAACCAGGACATACATGATGAAGCCTGTTCCAGTCAGTTTGGGGATCTTTTTCGGGAATTGTTTTGCATTACGCATGCGAGAATCAATCAACTACAGTTCCCACTAGTTATCGGCACTTCTACGGAAATCTATGACGCACAAGCAACTTTAATATTGATATTATATTTATTTTTAAATGTTTTCATAAAACATGCGGATGGTAGGGTGTGAGCCGAGGTAACCTGGTATCTTTGTCAATTAAACATTCCCATCAGTTATGGCACTTGTGTCTAAATATCGAACTATACATGCTGACTTATCTGGAAGGCTTTCATGTTAGCCTTTATCTGAGAGGATGCGGAGGATCCTTCTCCCCGGGTCCTCGGTGTCCTCTCTGCCGCCGTAATGGCTTGCCGGAGAGGCTGCTGCTTCGGCGCGATGAACGATGATAACGCGCGGTTCCTAATGCTAGCGGTGCTGATCATGCTGTATCTGCTGTGCGGCGCGGCGGTGTTCTCCGCGTTGGAACAACCGAAGGAGCGGCAGGCCAAAGAGCGGTGGGCGCAGCGCTTCGAGAACTTCACCCAGAAGCACAACCTCACCCGGACCGATTTGGAGACCTTTCTCCGGTTCTACGAGGAGGCGAACGTCGCCGGTATCCGCGTGGATACACTCAGACCTCGCTGGGATTTTACCGGCGCTTTTTACTTCGTGGGGACCGTTGTGTCGACCATAGGTAAGCTCAGAAACAAAGCAAGAAGGTTCAGTAAAGATTGTGGTGTATTGCGAAATGTATCACTTTTTAAAATCTAAATGCACCATTTGAATAATTTAGAATTGGTGCCACAGACCTGTTTCACGTTTACGCGCAATGACGCAGGTATAAGATGACAATCACATTTTAAATATATATTTTTGCATACCTTTTAAAAAACAAATGCGTCAGTTTTGTTATAATTCAGGAAATGAATTGCACTTCAAATTATATGAAGACATCTTGACAAACTGATTAACCAAATCACCCTTTGATCTTTAACAACGAGAGAGTGAGATCTTAATACTGAATGAATGCAAAAAGAAATGAGTAGACAGGTTTGCGATATGATAGGCTATAAAGTATAATCTAATCAAGGTGAATGAATTTTAACATCAAATAACTAATGAAAAGTGACTTAGGTTTTGCCAAAACTGGCTATTAATTATTCAGGTTATTTATTTTCATTGTAGATATTTACATTTCTTGTTTTTACTGTTGTTGTTTCCAGTAGGCTGTCAACCATTACAAATCCACTACAGTTAATTAAGGACATTGCCTCCCTCCCGGTGTCCATATTTTCTGTGATGTATGCATCACAGAGATATAACCCAGGGACGGCAGATGATACAACCAGAGGTTTGAAATTGAGTACATGTTGATGCACTAAGGTGGTTGGCACAGTATGGGATAAAACATACTGCTCTTTTCTGAACACTGAGGTTTAGTGAAAATGACAAGCTTCTCAATTTTATGGAACTCTATCCCGATGGCCAAGGCTGAAGAACAATTCATACTGTTTGGTGGGGTCTTGTCGTAATCTTATTAATTAGATAAGTCAATAACAAACATTTTCTAAAGTTGCATTTTTTAAAATGTTGTTTCAGATACCCGACAAAACAACAAAATGATATCAACTGTTTTTATTATGTTACTGGTTTGAATTGATATGTCAGGGACCATGGGCTATTTGAAATGGTACTGGGTAAAGGCTATATGGTAAAGGCTATATGGTATAGGCTATAGGGTAAATGCTATATGGTATAGGGTAAAGGCTATATGGTAAAGGCTATATGGTATAGGCTATAGGGTAAAGGCTATATGGTATAGGCTATAGGGTAAAGGCTATATGGTATAGGCTATAGGGTAAAGGCTATATGGTATAGGCTATAGGGTAAAGGCCATATGGTATAGGCTATAGGGTAAAGGCTATATGGTATAGGCTATAGGGTAAAGGCCATATGGTATAGGCTATAGGGTAAATGCTATATGGTATAGGGTAAAGGCTATATGGTAAAGGCTATATGGTATAGGCTATAGGGTAAAGGCTATATGGTATAGGGTAAAGGCTATATGGTATAGGCTATAGGGTAAAGGCTATATGGTATAGGCTATAGGGTTTCCCGCCGTCAACATATAAGATAATTAAAGGTTAGACACACAAACAGACTCCAATAAAGCCATTCCTGTAGCAAGCATCTATTTTCCCTTCCCTCCAGTAGCCTAGTCTCAAGCATGTTCAGTTGAAGCCCTGGGTCTTTCTTTTTGAAGGAGAAGTTGTTTTTAGAGACTTCTCTTTCATCTCCCCGAGGAGCACATCTGTGAGAATGGTAATGAAAACCCCCCCCGTCACTAAATTATCATTTCACTCTAAGGAGAAGAGGAGCGAGGAATGAGAGAGAGAGGAAGAGACAGATGCTTCGGAAAAAAAACTGGAAGTATTAAGAGACGTCGTCACCTATGGCAACCTGGTTTACTTTATTCTCCTTTACCTTGGAAGTGAACGAGGGATGCATGAGTGGGCTTTTTAGGAACAGACAGACAGGGAGAGTTAGGTAATTATACTCATCATTTTTCTTTCATTTCAATTTCTATTTAAGGGGCTTTATTGGCATGGGAAACATATGTTTATATTTCCAAAGCAAGTGAACTAGATCATAAACTAAAGGGAAATTAACAATAACAAATGAACAGTAAACATTACACTCACAAAAGTTCCAAAAGAATAAAGACATTTCAAATGTCATATTGTCTATATAGTGTTTTAATGATGTGCAAATAGTTAAAGTACAAAAGGGAAAATAAATAGTTAAAGTACAAAAGTGAAAATAAATAAATATAAATATGGGTTCTATTTACAATGGTGTTTGTTCTTCACTGGTTGCCCTTTTCTTGTAGCAACAGGTCACAAATCTTGCTGCTGTGATGGCACACTGTGGTATTTCACCCAGTAGATATGGGAGTTTATCAAAATTGGATTTGTTTTCAAATTCTTTGTGGGTCTGTGTAATCTGAGGGAAATATGTGTCTCTCTGTTCCCCTCCCCTTCTCTCTCCGGTCAGGATTTGGCATGACCACCCCTGCCACGGTCAGCGGCAAAGTCTTCCTCATCTTCTACGGCCTGATCGGCTGCGCCTCTACCATCCTCTTCTTCAACCTCTTCCTGGAGCGTATCATCACGGTGCTCGCCTTCGTCCTCAAGTCGTGCCACGGGCTGCAGCATCAGCGCCAGGGCGTGGTGCCCCACGATGGCCGCAGGGAGGCGTCACTGCCAGGACCCAGAGATAGAGACAGGGACATTCTGGCTGGATGGAAGCCTTCAGTGTACTATGTGATGCTGATTCTCTGTGTGGCCGCTGTGGTGATCTCCTGCTGTGCATCGGCCATGTATTCAACGGTGGAGGGGTGGGGCTATCTGGACTCGCTGTACTTCTGTTTTGTGGCGTTTAGCACCATCGGGTTCGGGGACATGGTGAGCAGCCAGAGGGTCGCGTACGATGGGAACCAGACAGCCTACAGACTGGGGAACTTCCTGTTTATATTGATGGGCGTCTGCTGTATCTACTCGCTGTTCAACGTCATATCTATCGTCATCAAGCAGGTGATGTTTTATATTTAGCTATATTTGTTTTAAGCACACACACACACACACACACACACACACACACACACACATTCAGTGCAAGATGGTGAGCTCTAATTGCCCATTCTCTGTCCTTTCCTCGGTCTACTGGCTCTCCCTCCTCTTACACACACACACACACACACACGAGGTTGGCGGCACCTTAATTGGGGAGGCCGGGCTCAGCAGACTCCTGTAGTACACACACCCACATACCTAGAGGAAGAGTGTGTGCTTTAACACTGTTATTAATTCATGTCTCTGAATTTCAAAGTTTCATTTTCCCAAAACTCAAGCAGACTCTTAACTGGCTGCTGAGGAAGCTGGGCATTCTCTGCTGCCGCTGCTGCTCCGCCGGGATCGGGAAGAGACTCCGGCCTCGCCGGAACGCCGTGATGCCCAGCAGCATTGGACACGGACACCCCCGGGCGCGGCGGACTGTCTCCATAGAAACAGACGCGGTGAACGAGAGCGAGACGGATGGAGGCCGGCGGATGTCTGGGGAGATGATCTCCATGAGGGACTTACTGGCGACCAATAAGGTGAAAGTTCCGGGTAGAAAGCGGTTAAATGGTTAAGGTTCACTGTTAGTTTCATTTCTAGTCAAAAGCCCCTGTTCTTGTTTATAAATGGAAGGGGTTTATTCACTCTCTATATAGTATCTAGTATCTAGTATCACCTGGTGTGGCCATGAATTGAAACTAATTTAAATCAAAGTTTTAGACTGCACCCGATTCATGTTGGTTAGTGTTGTCGTCGTGCAATATATGCAATGTGCCATCTATTGTCTATGTTGTTGAAAATATATTTTTGTATATCCTTTTGGTACGCAAGCAGCTTGTAGATGCTAACTCTAAGCTGAATTAACTGTCCAAAGAGACAGGAAGCTGATTTAACTGTCCAAAGAGACAGGAAGCTGATTTAACTGTCCAAAAAGACAGGAAGCTGATTTAACTGTCCAAAAAGACAAGAAGCTGAATTAACTGTCCAAAGAGACAGGAAGCTGATTTAACTGTCCAAAAAGACAGGAAGCTGATTTAACTGTCCAAAGAGACAGGAAGCTGATTTAACTGTCCAAAGAAACAGCAAGCTGATTTAACTGTCCAAAGAAACAGGAAGCTGATTTAACTGTCCAAAGAAACAGGAAGCTGAATTAACTGTCCAAAGAAACAGGAAGCTGATTTAACTGTCCAAAGAAACAGGAAGCTGAATTAACTGTCCAAAGAAACAGGAAGCTGATTTAACTGTCCAAAGAGACAGGAAGCTGATTTAACTGTCCAAAAAGACAGGAAGCTGAATTAACTGTCCAAAGAGACAGGAAGCTGATTTAACTGTCCAAAAAGACAGGAAGCTGAATTAACTGTCCAAAGAAACAGGAAGCTGATTTAACTGTCCAAAGAAACAGGAAACTGATTTAACTGTCCAAAGAGACAGGAAGCTGATTTAACTGTCCAAAGAAACAGGAAGCTGAATTAACTGTCCAAAGAAACAGGAAGCTGATTTAACTGTCCAAAGAAACAGGAAGCTGAATTAACTGTCCATAGAAACAGGAAGCTGATTTAACTGTCCAAAGAAACAGGAAGCTGATTTAACTGTCCAAAGAGACAGAAAAGTAACGCTTAAAGGTACACGTTGCACGTAAATACAATATTGGGTAAATATCCGCAACAACTAATCGTGTTGAAGTGCGAGGCTAAACTTCTCAGGTGTTTTGGTCCCGTAGATATTGTGTTGCCTGAAGCGCACCCTTGTGATAGACCACTCTGTGTGACTGGGAGAGCAGTCTGGTATCGAGTTCATATCAATATCTGCGGTGCTGCAACTTCATCTCGCTGAGTCTCCCTTTAAAGAGGGTATGTTGTACATCTTGTTTCTAACCATCTATGAGCCTTTATTATCTAGAGTGGAGAGACTACGTCAACAGAAATGGTACCGTAATTCAGGATCTGATCAAATAACATGAGATTTTAGCTCTGAGTTAAGAGACTGTCTTATCTTTTATCTACATTGAACACAACTATCAACACAACATGTAAAGTGTTGGTGCCATGCTTCATGAGCTGAAATAAAAGATCACAGAAATGTTCCATACGCACAAAAAGCTTATTTCTCTCAAATGTTGTGAACTAATTTGTTTACATTTCTGTTAGTGAGTATTTCCACTTTGCCAAGATAATCCATCCACCTGACAGGTGTGGCATTTCAAGAAGCTGATTAAACAGCATGATCATTACACAGGTTCACTTTGTTCTGGTGACAATAAAAGGCCACTCTAAAATGTGCACTGTTTTCACACAACACAATGCCACAGATGTCTTAAGTTTTGAGGGAGCGTGCAATGGGCATGCTGACTGCAGGAATGTCCACCAGAGCTTTTGCCTGATAATTTAATTAGTCATTTCTTTACAATAAGCCGCCTCCAACACCATTGTAACGAATTTGTCAGTATGTCCAACAATCCTCACAACCCAGACGACGTGTTTGGCGTTGTGTGGGCGAGCGGTTTGCTGATATCAACGTTGTGAACGGAGTGCCCCATGGTGGCGGTGGGCTTATAGTATGGGCAGGCATGAGCTACGGACAACAAACACAATTGCATTTTATCGATGGCAATTTGAATGCAGAGAGATACCGTGATGAGATCCTGAGGCCCATTGCCGTGCCATTCATTCACCACTACACTTGCATTAACATCTGCTAACCATGTGTATGTGAGCAATAACATTTGATATGATTTATTTCAATTGACTGATGTCCTTATAAGTACCGTAACACAGTACAGTCTTTTAAACTGTTGCATTTATATTTTTGTTCATTATAGTTATTAAAGTATCACGTGAACCTCTTCTCTCCTCTGCAGGTGAACCTGGCACTGATGCAGAAGCAGCTGTCGGAGGCAGCAACCAATGGGATCCCTCGGCCGTCCGTCTCCAACCAAAACAGACTAAATGGATTTTCTGGAGGAGTGGGAGCGCTGGGCATCATGAACAACAGGCTGGCTGAGACCAGTGTCAACAGATGACTGACTATTACAATACTCATCATAATGATTTTATTTATTTTCAGTACAAGTAACAAAGTGCTTCACATCATAAAATAACCTAATAAAATAATAAAAGTACTAAGAAAGAAACAAAAAGCCAGGAGGAAGAGGAATAAAAACAAGACGATAATTAGTCATCTTCGTGGTTGTCCTCTTTAGCTCAGTTGGTATGGTGATTGCAATGTCAGGATATTGGGTTTGATTCCCGGGACCACCCATATCTAAAATATATGTTTTGGATAAAAGCATCAGCTAAATGACATATACTTTTGCAAGGCACTGTATTCGGCCCCCTTGAACTTTGCGACCTTTTGCCACATTTCAGGCTTCAAACATAAAGATATAAAACTGTATTTTTTTGTGAAGAATCAACAACAAGTGGGACACAATCATGAAGTGGAACGATACTCTGTAGCGCCACCTTTTGCTGCGATTACAGCTGTAAGTCGCTTGGGGTATGTCTCTATCAGTTTTGCACATCGAGAGACTGACATTTTTTCCCATTCCTCCTTGCAAAACAGCTCGAGCTCAGTGAGGTTGGATGGAGAGCATTTGTGAACAGCAGTTTTCAGTTCTTTCCACAGATTCTCGATTGGTTTCAGGTCTGGACTTTGACTTGGCCATTCTAACACCTGGATATGTTTATTTTTGAACCATTCCATTGTAGATTTTGCTTTATGTTTTGGATCATTGTCTTGTTGGAAGACAAATCTCCGTCCCAGTCTCAGGTCTTTTGCAGACTCCATCAGGTTTTCTTCCAGAATGGTCCTGTATTTGGCTCCATCCATCTTCCCATCAATTTTAACCATTTTCCCTGTCCCTGCTGAAGAAAAGCAGGCCCAAACCATGATGCTGCCACCACCATGTTTGACAGTGGGGATGGTGTGTTCAGCTGTGTTGCTTTTACGCCAAACATAACGTTTTGCATTGTTGCCAAAAAGTTCAATTTTGGTTTCATCTGACCAGAGCACCTTCTTCCACATGTTTGGTGTGTCTCCCAGGTGGCGTGTGGCAAACTTTAAACGTCACTTTTTATGGATATCTTTAAGAAATGGCTTTCTTCTTGCCACTCTTCCATAAAGGCCAGATTTGTGCAATATACGACTGATTGTTGTCCTATGGACAGAGTCTCCCACCTCAGCTGTAGATCTCTGCAGTTCATCCAGAGTGATCATGGGCCTCTTGGCCGCATCTCTGATCAGTCTTCTCCGATCAGTCTTCTCCTTGTATGAGCTGAAAGTTTAGAGGGACGGCCAGGTCTTGGTAGATTTGCAGTGGTCTGATACTCCTTCCATTTCAATATTATCGTTGCACAGTGCTCCTTGGGATGTTTAAAGCTTGGGAAATCTTTTTGTATCCAAATCCGTCTTTAAACTTCTTCACAACAGTATCTCGGACCTGCCTGGTGTGTTCCTTGTTCTTCATGATGCTCTCTGCACTTTTAACGGACCTCTGAGACTATCACAGTGCAGGTGCATTTATACGGAGACTTTATTACACACAGGTGGATTGTATTTATCATCATTAGTCATTTAGGTCAACATTGGATCATTCAGAGATCCTCACTGAACTTCTGGAGAGAGTTTGCTGCACTGAAAGTAAAGGGGCTGAATAATTCAAGGCACTGTATATATATATATTCACACTGGAGGTCCACAAAGATACCTACACATCATACAGAGATGTATCATCATTAAAACAGAAGTCAAACACTGTGAAAATATATACACTGCTACCACCACCACCACCACCGCCGCCGTCGTCTCTCAAAACCATGTGTTGACGTCTCAAGAATGTAGACAAACTGGAAGTGCTCACTAAAGGATGCGGTTTGGGTCCAAAAGTTTAAGACAGGTCACAGTTGGAAAAGGTTTTGGAACGGAGCCAATGATGTAGCCCACTGGATATGATCCACAAAGAACTATACTGAAATAATATAAACATAACATGCAACAATTTCAACGATTTTACTGAGTTACAGTTCATATGAAGGAAATCAGTCCATTGAAATAATTTACATAAATGTTCAGACCCATTACTATGCGACTCGAAATTGAGCTCAGGTGCTCCCCGTTTCCATTGATCATCCTTGAGATGATTGGAGTCCACCAGTGGTAAATTCAGTTGATTGGACATGATTTGGAAAGGCACACACCTGTCTATATAAGGTCCCACCGTTGACAATGCATGTCAGAGCAAAAACCAAGCCATGAGGTCGAAGGAATTGTCCGTAGAGCTCCGAGACAGGATTGTGTCGAGGCAAATATCTTGGGAAGGATACCAAAACATTTCTGCAGTATTGAAGGTCACCAAGAACACAGTAGACTCCATCATTCTTCAATGGAAGAAGTTTGGAATCACCAAGACTCTTCCTAGAGCTGGCTGCCCGGCCAATTCGGGGGAGAAGGGCCTTGGTCAGGGAGGTGATCAAGAACCCGATGGTCACTCTGACAGAGCTCCAGAGTTCCTCTGT
Source organism: Oncorhynchus clarkii lewisi (assembly GCF_045791955.1). Taxonomy (NCBI): domain Eukaryota; kingdom Metazoa; phylum Chordata; class Actinopteri; order Salmoniformes; family Salmonidae; genus Oncorhynchus; species Oncorhynchus clarkii. The sequence goes on along the minus strand of NC_092171.1, from coordinate 37,367,648 downwards.
GGAGATGGGAGAACCTTCCAGAAAAACAACCATCTGCAGCACTCCACCAATCAGGCCTTTATGGCAGAGTGGCCAGACAGAAACCACTCCTCAGTAAAAGGCACATGACAGCCCGCTTGGAGTTTGTCAAAAGGCACAAAAAGACTCTCAGACCCTGAGGAACAACATTCTCTGGTCTGATAAAACCAAGATTGAACTCTTTGTCCTGAATGCCAAACGTCACATCTGGAGGAAACGGGAGAGTCGGGGTCGAGGCAAAGATGAACGGAGCAAAGTACAGAGGTCCTTGATGAAAACCTGCTCCAGAACACTCAGGACCTCAGACTGGGGTGAAGGTTCTCCAAAAAGACAACGACCCTAAGCACACAGCCAGGACAACGAAGAAGTGGCTTCTGGACAAGTCTCTGAATGTCCTTGAGTGGCCCAGCCAGAGCCCAGACTTGCCCAGACTTGTGCAGCAATGCTCCCCATCCAACCTGACAGAGCTTGAGAGGATCTGCAGAGAAGAATGGTAGAAACTCCCCAAATACAGGTGTGCAAAGGTTGTAGCGTCATACCCAAGAAGACTTGAGGCTGTAAACGCTGCCAAATATGCTTCAAAGTACTGAGTAAAGGGTCTGAATACTTATGTAAGTGTAATATCATTTTTTAATATTAATTAATTGAGCAAAAATAAAACTTTTTTTTTCTCCCCCTCATCAAATCTACACACAATACCCCATAATGACAAAGCTACATTTTATCAATTTTACAATAACCTATAACCTAACAAAAATGTGGAAAAAGTCTTTCCTGCACTTATTTGAAACGTACCCAGCACACCTTTTATAGAAGAGTTCAAAGCGAGACACTTCCAAATGTTCCAGGAACATTAGATATTAAAGTAGCTCATATGCAGGCAATTTAAACACTTGTCCTTGGAGGGAATCATTACCCAAGAGCCCGCAGCATAATGTGAAGGTAGAACTTTATACACTTGTGGTGCTAATCAGACAGCTGTTGTTTTTGTAGCCGGAGAACTGATGCGTGCCTGTGTGTGTTTTTGTCTGCATGTGCGTGTGGTCTGGAGTGGGGACACAGAGGAGTCACCAGCGGGGACACAGAGGAGTCACCACACCTGAATAATGGATGATGCACGGCATCAAAAGACCCCCCCCCCTCTCTCCCCTCCTTTAGCCCCCCTCTTCCATTGAGGCTCTGTCGGGCAACGCTTTGCACGTTAAATCAGGGGACTGTCGAGTGACATTACACGCAACGTCGGTGAAACTGTCCAGTGTAATGTTCGAAAACCTTGTTTTACATAACTGGTCAACTCAGAAAGGGTTTAGGAATCGGGTCTTCCCATCGCTCTCGCAGTCGCAGTCCCTTTGCGCCACTTAAAACAATGTAAGAAATCCCTGTAACGGTGTTGAAATAATGTAAACAGAGCAATGTGATGGGATTTTTTTAAAGAATGAAAGGGATTGTATAAACATGAGTTAAAGACATTTGGATTGATGGGCTGCTTTCATTATAGAGTTCAACAGTTTAAGTTATGATCGTATTGTACATTATGGCAGCAGTGGATGGGTTAGGATTTATTTCTTTTCGGGAGGGTATTGCATCCTTTCTGCAATGTATTCTCATAATCTGTCAATGTTGATTATTATTTTATATTGTGTAACAACACATCGTTTCTTATGATTTGGCATTTGGCACGTCATAGGAGGCAGAGAAAAATGCCAAAACAGGTTTATGTTGCCGCTCTCAAACAGCTCATCCTACTAATACACAAGGATTAATGCTTGACCTTTCTCATACCCAAATCAACACCAGGGATTAACGGTTTCTCTCAACCCCTAAAAAGCTCATCAAACAAGTTTGTGTGGAAAAAAGTTTATTTTACCAACAGGAGGCTAGACCCATTACAACAAGTGAACACCCCCACAGACTTCCTGTTCTGATGTAGGCCTACCTGTGCATCAGAGGGACAGACTTCCTGTTCTGATGTAGGCCTACCTGTGCATCAGAGGGACAGACTTCCTGTTCTGATGTAGGCCTACCTGTGCATCAGAGGGACAGACTTCCTGTTCTGATGTAGGCCTACCTGTGCATCAGAGGGACAGACTTCCTGTTCTGATGTAGGCCTACCTGTGCATCAGAGGGACAGACTTCCTGTTCTGATGTAGGCTTACCTGTGCATCAGAGGGACAGACTTCTTGTTCTGATGTAGGCCTACCTGTGCGTAAGAGGCACATACTTCCTGTTCTGATGTAGGCCTACCTGTGCATCAGAGGGACATACTTCCTGTTCTGATGTAGGCCTACCTGTGCGTAAGAGGCACATACTTCCTGTTCTGATGTAGGCCTACCTGTGCATCAGAGGCACATACTTCCTGTTCTGATGTAGGCCTACCTGTGCATCAGAGGCACATACTTCCTGTTCTGATGTAGGCCTACCTGTGCGTAAGAGGCACATACTTCCTGTTCTGATGTAGGCCTACCTGTGCGTAAGAGGCACATACTTCCTGTTCTGATGTAGGCCTACCTGTGCATCAGAGGCAAAGCTGATACGGATGATTCATGCATTGTGGTTCTTTGGAAATAATGCCCCAAATGTAGACTAAAAACATGCCTCAACATGTCACAGGCCTACACTCAAACCACTAAACTAACCTACTGGTATTACTACTGCTACGCAACAAGATAAAACGCAACACGCTTAGCCAGTTTGTTTTAAACACCTTTTATTATCCTCAGATAACCCAGAATCAGTGAGTGCTGTGCCCATTGTGAACACTCTGCATGTCAGGCAGTAGGATGCACTCTGTTAGCACGGTAAATCAGTACACAGAGTTATGCACTCTGTTAGCACAGTAAATCAGTACACATAGTTAATTCGACACACCACAGGACTTACAGTTCAACCTCAAATGAATAACAGCCCAATAGAAGACTTGTGCAGCTTAAATTAAAACAATGATTTAAGAAGAAAATCTCTGGTAGATCAGTATAATGTAGCTGTCCAGCTAAATCATGTCCATTCCTGTCTTAGACATTTTTTTATGATTATTATTAAAAATAAATGTTTTACATATATTAGTTCAATGGACTCTTATCCTTCAAAGACTATTCTCACGATCCTTTCTTTGTTCATGTGGTAAAATATGAAAGGCTACTAAGTGACTATTCAGACACTGATTACAATGCTGTGATGAAAGGCTGATTAAAGCCTCTGCATAGTTATAGTCACATAGATGAAAACAAATAAGAGCCACTCCGGCTCACCAGTCATCTGTGACCACACCCCTGGGTGGAGCTAGTGGTTATAGAGCCACTGGAGGGTTCTGTGACCACACCCCTGGGTGGAACTAGTGGTTATAGTGCCATTGGAGGGTCTGTGACCACACCCCTGAGTGGAGCTAGTGGTTATAGAGCCACTGGAGGGTCTGTGACCACACCCCTGGGTGGAGCTAGTGGTTATAGTGCCAGTGGAGGGTCTGTGACCACACCCCTGAGTGGAGCTAGTGGTTATAGAGCCACTGGAGGGTCTGTGACCACACCCCTGGGTGGAGCTAGTGGTTATAGTGCCAGTGGAGGGTCTGTGACCACACCCCTGAGTGGAGCTAGTGGTTATAGAGCCACTGGAGGCTTCTGTGACCACACCCCTGGGTGGAGCTAGTGGTTATAGAGCCACTGGAGGGTTCTGTGACCACACCCCTGGGTGGAGCTAGTGGTTATAGTGCCACTGGAGGGTCTGTGACCACACCCCTGAGTGGAGCTAGTGGTTATAGAGCCACTGGAGGGTCTGTGACCACACCCCTGGGTGGAGCTAGTGGTTATAGTGCCACTGGAGGGTCTGTGACCACACCCCTGAGTGGAGCTAGTGGTTATAGAGCCACTGGAGGCTTCTGTGACCACACCCCTGGGTGGAGCTAGTGGTTATAGAGCCACTGGAGGGTTCTGGGTCCATATTCACTGTGTCTCAGAGTAACAGTGCAGATCTAGCCTGGGTGCCAGTCTGTTACTGCTCTCTGGCCAACTCCTTATGGAATCGTCATGCAGAACATGAAGTCTGACTTGACAATGACATTGGAGTAGGCAAAAACACAAACCCGATTTGGAACCAGGCTAGTGCTGATCTAGGATCAGGTCCCCCTCTGTCCATATCATCTTATTCACTATGATTTAAAAAGCGAAACGGAAACGCACATGTTCCTGCAGTCCGAGTCTAAACCTCTTTATGAATAGGAGGAGTGGAGTAAAACTAAAGACCTGTTTTCCTTTTAGAGTGTTTCTGAGGGGGACTACACCACAACTAAAGACCCGTTTTCCTTTTAGAGTGTTTCTGAGGCAACTACACCACAACTAAAGAACAAGATCTCCTTAAGGTCGACAGAACATTTATACTGCAAAGAAAGAGAGTTGGTTTTAAAACGACCGTTAATTAGACGTTAACCAGACTGAGATAACAGAAAAGCAGCCGGTTATGATGCAGTAATATAAAACGCCCAGCGGGGAAAACAAGTCCTGAGATAGTTTATCGCTGGACGTGAGACCCTTCATGGCAGGAAACACTTTCCTAACCTCCCTCCCCATTTGTCCTGGTATTTACCTTCCCAAACAACATCTTAGCTTGAACAAATATAGAGTTAAGACGAAATAAATAGTTTCGTCCAACATTGGCCTGGGTTGAGTTCACAAAATAAAAACTTGGCAGAATGAGGAGCCAGTCCGTAGCAGAGGAGAGCATAGGCGTTAGTGCTGATACAAATAGAACCACTACAGATCTAGGATCAGCTTTACACTAACCCAACCTTGCTCACCACCAGTAAACTGTCCTAAAAGACTAAACTGTCCTCAGATCATTGCTAAGAATGGTCTGACCTCAGACGAGGAGGGAGGGTTCCCCATCACCATTGCAGCTCCAGGTAAAAGTTAGCCCCAGCCCAACCCCAGATCCCAACCTTAACCATTAGCAGGATTAATAAGTATCTGACCCGAGACCAGCAGTTAGATACAATATATAACAAGTCCCTCCCCATGTGGCTGCAGGTCAAGAAGGCCTTATTTGGGCGTCCAGTGTTGGCCAGGATGCCCTTATTTAGATGCACTGTTTTGGAAGAGCTGCAGGTCGAGGCAGACCCACACCTCTCCAGTGGGGACCTCGTGGAGCGGCAAGCGGCGTGTCACTAGCCCCTTGTTCTCCAACTCCTCCTTTATGGTTGCCACGGGAACCTCCGTACGACCCAGGAAGTCTGGGTAACGGCCGAGAGGAGAAACAAGTTAGCCGTCTGAGCGACTAGTTAGCTGTCTGACACATTACCGATAGAAAACAAACTAAAATTTGACCAACTGGGGACATTTTGTTAGTCCCCACGAGGTCAAGTGTTATTTCTAGGGGGTTTATGGTTAGAATCAGGGGGGCTTCTAGGGGGTTTATAAGTGTTGGGGTTAGAATCACGTTAAGGGTTAGGACCTAGGATTAGGTTTAAGGTTATGTTTTTGGGTTAGGGTAAGAGTACGGGTTAGGGGTTAGGAAAAATAGGATTTTGAAAGGGACTGAATTGTGTGTCCCCCACAAGGTTAGCTGTACAATACTGTGTGTGTGTGTGTGTCTATGTGTGTGACTGTGTGTGTGACTGTGTGTGTGACTGTGAGTGAGTGTGTGTGAGTGTGTGTGTGAGTGTGAGTGTGTGTGAGTGTGTGTGTGTGAGTGAGTGTGTGTGTGAGTGAGTGTGTGAGTGAGTGTGCTGACCGTCAGGGGAGAACTGCTCCCTCTGGAAGATGGTGATACAGAGCACTTCCTGGTACAGGTCTCTGATGTTGAACTGACAGTTAAAGTTCCACTTGGGGTTGACTGTGTCACTCAGAGTCTTGGAGGTGTAGTTCTGAGCTCCCATGGTTACCTCACAGTAAGGGTTACTCTTACCTAGGAGGAGAGAGGAGGAGGGAGGAGAGGAGGGTTGGGAGGGTAGGATAAGGGGGAGGACAAGGAGGAGGAGGTGAAAGGAGAAGGGTTTTATTACATACCAGTGTTTAAAAGATGAACAGTCTGTACAAGAGTTACAGTGATACCATGACAACATCCATGGTGTGTTTAGATGGTACTAGTGTGCTGTGTGGGTAAACCATGTACTGCATGATGTGCATAAGCCTGACCGTTGGGTTTGCTGGACTTCAGTTCAGTGGCCCCCAGGACGGTGACTAACAGACGGCCGATTCCACTGGCCTTCAGAGAACGAGCTGGAGACACAGAATACACAGGAGGAGGAGTCAGAATACACAGGAGGAGGGGTCAGAATACACAGGAGGAGGAGTCAGAATACACAGGAGGAGGGGTCAGAATACACAGGAGGAGGGGTCAGAATACACAGGAGGAGGAGTCAGAATACACAGGAGGAGGGGTGAGAATACAGAGGAGGAGGAGTCAGAATACACAGGAGGAGGGGTGAAAATACACAGGAGGAGGGGTGAAAATACACAGGAGGAGGAGTCCGAATACACAGGAGGAGGGGTGAGAATACAGAGGAGGAGGAGTCAGAATACACAGGAGGCGGGGTGAAAATACACAGGAGGAGGGGTGAAAATACACAGGAGGAGGGGTGAAAATTCACAGGAGGAAGGGTCAGAATACACAGGAGGAGGAGTCAGAATACACAGGAGGAGGAGTCAGAATACACAGGAGGGGTGAAAATACACAGGAGGAGGGGTGAAAATACACAGGAGGAGGGGTCAGAATACACAGGAGGAGGAGTCAGAATACACAGGAGGGGTGAGAATACACAGGAGGAGGGGTGAAAATACACAGGAGGAGGGGTGAAAATACACAGGAGGAGGAGTCCAAATACGGAGGGGGAGGAGTCCGAATACAGAGGAGGGGTGAGAATATAGAGGGGTCAGAATACAGAGGAGGAGGGGTAAGATTACACAGAGGGAGGAGTCAGAATACACAGGGGGAGGGGTCAGAATACACAGGGGGAGGGGTCAGAATACACAGGGGGAGGAGTCAGAAGACACAGGGGGAGGAGTCAGAAGACACAGGGGGAGGAGTCCGACTATTACTAGAACTACTGATTTTACTATTGGTGTGTGTGTGCGTGTGTGTGTGGAGGCCTACCTTGGTAGGCCTTTGCTCTCTTCTTCTTGTCCATCTGGAAGAAGTCCTCACACGCAGCCTTGATCTTCTGGACCCAGGCCGTCCTGCAGAACGGACAACACACCGTGAGCAAGAACAACGGAATGTGTGACTGCCTGCATAGAAGTGTGTGTGGCATGTGTAACTGCATTTGTGTGTGTGTGTGTGTGTGTGTGTGTGTGTGTGTGTGTGTGTGTGTGTACACCTCTCGTTGATGTTCTCTGTTTTGAGGCTGTAGACTCTGTCTATGTTGGAGATGTGGAAGAAGGGCTCTTCACTGGAGGAGTCAGGCAGCTTCACTAGAATCTCGTTGAGGAACACCGGCTACAGGAGGAAACAACGCACTTCATAAGCCTCTCATAACCATATTATACACAGGCTTCATAAGCCTCTCATAACCATGACATTATACACAGATAGAAATTATAGCCAAACACGCTTCAGCTCAGCTTTAACAAAAGGCCATACATGCCTCCCAACTTTTCCTACACAAGGCTCTGATGAAGGCGAATACGTAGAAAATATCCTGGGGTAAAGAATGATAGTCCCCCGTTGAAGTATCCTGGGGTAAAGAATGATAGTCACCTGTTGAAGTATCCTGGGGTAAAGAATGATAGTCACCTGTTGAAGTATCCTGGGGTAAAGAATGATAGTCCCCCGTTGAAGTATCCTGGGGTAAAGAATGATAGTCACCTGTTGAAGTATCCTGGGGTAAAGAATGATAGTCACCCGTTGAAGTATCCTGGGGTAAAGAATGATAGTCACCCGTTGAAGTATCTTTGGGTAAAGAATGATAGTCACCCGTTGAAGTATCCTGGGGTAAAGAATGATAGTCACCTGTTGAAGTATCTTTGGGTAAAGAATGATAGTCACCGGTTGAAGTATCCTGGGGTAAAGAATGATAGTCACCCGTTGAAGTATCCTGGGGTAAAGAATGATAGTCACCTGTTGAAGTATCTTTGGGTAAAGAATGATAGTCACCCGTTGAAGTATCCTGGGGTAAAGAATGATAGTCACCTGTTGAAGTATCCTGGGGTAAAGAATGATAGTCACCTGTTGAAGTATCCTGGGGTAAAGAATGATAGTCACCCGTTGAAGTATCCTGGGGTAAAGAATGATAGTCACCTGTTGAAGTATCCTGGGGTAAGGAATGACAGTCACCTGTTGAAGTATCCTGGGGTAAAGAATGATAGTCACCCGTTGAAGTATCCTGGGGTAAAGAATGATAGTCACCTGTTGAAGTATCCTGGGGTAAAGAATGATAATCACCCGTTGAAGTATCCTGGGGTAAAGAATGATAGTCACCCGTTGAAGTATCTTTGGGTAAAGAATGATAGTCACCCGTTGAAGTATCCTGGGGTAAAGAATGATAGTCACCCGTTGAAGTATCCTGGGGTAAAGAATGATAGTCACCTGTTGAAGTATCCTGGGGTAAAGAATGATAGTCCCCCGTTGAAGTATCCTGGGGTAAAGAATGATAGTCACCTGTTGAAGTATCTTTGGGTAAAGAATGATAGTCACCCGTTGAAGTATCCTGGGGTAAAGAATGATAGTCACCCGTTGAAGTATCCTGGGGTAAAGAATGTTTTAGTTTTTTCTGACATAATACAAGTCATAACCATTGTGATGGAGACAGGGATGCATGTCATTTAAATGGGCACCGATGAGAGACGCTTTTCCAACAGGAAGTGTCGTTTCTGTATCTTGCCAAAATCAACCACTTGGAACTAACGTGTCTGTGGTGTGTGTGTCAGCATGTCTGTGGTGTGTGTGTCAGCATGTCTGTGGTGTGTCTGTCAGCATGTCCGTGGTGTGTCTGTCAGCATGTCCGTGGTGTGTCTGTCAGCATGTCCGTGGTGTGTCTGTCAGCATGTCCGTGGTGTGTCTGTCAGCATGTCCGTGGTGTGTCTGTCAGCATGTCCGTGGTGTGTCTGTCAGCATGTCCGTGGTGTGTCTGTCAGCATGTCCGTGGTGTGTCTGTCAGCGTGTCCGTGGTGTGTCTGTCAGCGTGTCCGTGGTGTGTCTGTCAGCGTGTCTGTGTGTGTGTGTGTGTGTCTGTCAGCATGTCCGTGTGTGTGTGTGTGTGTCTGTCAGCATGTCCGTGGTGTGTGTGTGTGTGTGTGTGTCTGTCAGCATGTCCGTGGTGTGTGTGTGTGTGTGTGTGTGTGTCAGCATGTCCGTGGTGTGTGTGTGTGTGTCTGTCAGCATTTTCGTGGTGTGTGTGTGTGTGTGTGTGTGTGTCAGCATGTTCGTGGTGTGTGTGTGTGTGTGTGTGTGTGTGTGTGTGTGTGTGTGTGTGTCAGCATGTTCGTGGTGTGTGTGTGTGTGTCAGCATGTTCGTGGTGTGTGTGTCAGCATGTTCGTGGTGTGTGTGTGTGTGTGTGTGTCAGCATGTTCGTGGTGTGTGTGTGTGTGTCTCTCTCTCTCACCGGCTTGTACATCTTAAGCTGTGTGCTGTTCTTGCTGGTGAACAGTCTGTCCGGTCCTGAGGAGCTGAACTGTCTGGCAGCGTGGGTGAGCAACAGGAAGTCGTTAAAAAGGAAAGCCCACAGCTCCTTATTGCCCTTCATCTTATACACCTTCCCACTGTGGAGCAGCTGACGAGGCCCCAGGCAGTTAGTCAGAGAGTTAAACACCAGGTTCTGCAGGGGAGACACAGGTTACAGAGGTATGTGTGTGTGTGTGTGTGTGTGTGTGTGTGAGTGAGATATTATCTGTGTATATGGTGTGTGTTTGTATGAGTGAGTGAGATACTATCTGAATATATACGGTGTGTATGTGTACAATGTGTGTGTGTGTGTGTGTGTGTGTGTGTGTGTGTGTGTGTGTGTGTGTGTGTGTGTGTGTGTGTGTGTGTGTGTGAGCGAGTGAGACTACATGTGAGTGTGTACCTCTGTGACTCCCTCACACTGTACGTGTGACTGTATCCACTCCAGCCTGTCACAGTTCTCCTTCTCCCTGACCCCCTCGTTGACCTGAGTACACAGCTCCTCAGCCCGCTCCAGAGCCTCTCTCAGGGGCCCGCAGTCTGCATGCTCCTCCTGGGTACTCTCCAGGATCTGGCAATCAATCAAATGTGTTTTATAAAGCCCCATTTTAAAAATCGGCAGATGTCAAAGTGCATTACAAAAACCCAGCCTATAACCCCACAGAGCAAAGCAATGTAGAAGCACGGTGGCTAGGAAAAACTCCCGACACGAGAATGCAGAAGCACGGTGGCTAGGAAAAACTCCCGACACAATACACACCCAGGTACTATAGATAAATAGACCCACAATACCAATACACACCCAGGTACTATGGATAAATAGACCCACAATACCAATACACACCCAGGTACTATAGATAAATAGATCCACAATACTAATACACACCCAGGTACTATAGATAAATAGACCCACAATACCAATACACACCCATGTACTATAGATAAATAGACCCACAATACCAATACACACCCAGGTACTATAGATAAATAGATCCACAATACTAATACACACCCAGGTACTATAGATAAATAGACCCACAATACTAATACACACCCAGGTACTATAGATAAATAGACCCACAATACTAATACACACCCAGGTACTATAGATAAATAGACCCACAATACCAATACACACCCAGGTACTATAGATAAATAGACCCACAATACTAATACACACCCAGGTACTATAGATAAATAGACCCACAATACTAATACACACCCAGGTACTATAGATAAATAGACCCACAATACCAAACACACACAGGTACTATAGATAAATAGACCCACAATACCAATACACACCCAGGTACTATAGATAAATAGACCCACGTGGCTCAGTGGGTCGAGCATGGCAGGGCTGTGGGTTCGATTCACTCTCTACTGTACGTAACTTTGGATAAGAGCTTCTGCTGAATGACATGTTCATGTAATCATGAGCACACAGTCACACGTTTACTCTCTCTTACGTTCTTGATGTGTAGAGGGTAGCGTGTGATCCTCTGCATGGGCTTCAGCAGGAAGCTGGATAAGGGCATGCCTTTACAGCGGTAGTCTGTGGCGATTTTCTGAAGGAGGAAACACATTGTTTCAATATGAACGTACAACTTTTCATGCATAAATCAGCACAACTCGGCAGGTTGGTATGTATCAGGAAAATACATGAAGTTCATTCATCGCTTTCCTCCTCTTTCTCTCACTGCATGTTCTCCTGTCCTATTCTTCTTCTCTTCAATCTATTTAGATGTGTTCCCTGTCCTCCCCTCTCTCCCCTGTCCTCTCCCTGTCCTCCCCTCTCTCTACCTCCCCCGTACTCCTCTTCTCTCCCCTGTCCTCCATCTCTCTCACCTGTCCTCCCCCTTTCTCTAGCTCCCCCGTACTCCTCCTCTCTCCCCTGTCCTCCCACTGTCCTCCCCCTCTCTCCCTGTCCTCCCCCGCTCTCTACCTCCCTTGTACTCCCCCCCTCTCTCTCTACTCTCCCTGTCCTCCCCCTCTCTCTACTTTCCCCTGTCCTCACCCTCTCCCCTGTCCTCCCCCTCTCTCTACCCTCCCTGTCCTCCCCCTCTCTACTCTCCCTGTCCTCCCCTCTCTCTACTCTCCCTGTCCTCCCCCTCTCTCTCTACTCTCCCCTGTCCTCAAATCAAATCAAATTTTATTTGTCACATACACATGGTTAGCAGATGTTAATGCGAGTGTAGCGAAATGCTTGTGCTTCTAGTTCCGACAATGCAGTAATAACCAACAAGTAATCTAACTAACAATTCCAAAACTACTGTCTTGTACACAGTGTGAGGGGATAAAGAATATGTACATAAGGATATATGAATGAGTGATGGTACAGAGCAGCATAGGCAGATACAGTAGATGGTATCGAGTACAGTATATACATATGAGATGAGTATGTAAACAAAGTGGCATAGTTAAAGTGGCTAGTGATACATGTATTACATAAGGATACAGTCGATGATATAGAGTACAGTATATACGTATGCATATGAGATGAATAATGTAGGGTAAGTAACATTATATAAGGTAGCATTGTTTAAAGTGGCTAGTGATATATTTACATCATTTCCCATCAATTCCCATTATTAAAGTGGCTGGAGTTGAGTCAGTGTCAGTGTGTTGGCAGCAGCCACTCAATGTTAGTGGTGGCTGTTTAACAGTCTGATAGCCTTGAGATAGAAGCTGTTTTTCAGTCTCTCGGTCCCAGCTTTGATGCACCTGTACTGACCTCGCCTTCTGGATGATAGCGGGGTGAACAGGCAGTGGCTCGGGTGGTTGATGTCCTTGATGATCTTTATGGCCTTCCTGTGACATCGGGTGGTGTAGGTGTCCTGGAGGGCAGGTAGTTTGCCCCCGGTGATGCGTTGTGCAGACCTCACTACCCTCTGGAGAGCCTTACGGTTGAGGGCGGAGCAGTTGCCGTACCAGGCGGTGATACAGCCCGCCAGGATGCTCTCGATTGTGCATCTGTAGAAGTTTGTGAGTGCTTTTGGTGACAAGCCAAATTTCTTCAGCCTCCTGAGGTTGAAGAGGCGCTGCTGCGCCTTCTTCACAATGCTGTCTGTGTGAGTGGACCAATTCAGTTTGTCTGTGATGTGTATGCCGAGGAACTTAAAACTTGCTACCCTCTCCACTACTGTTCCATCGATGTGGATAGGGGGGTGTTCCCTCTGCTGTTTCCTGAAGTCCACAATCATCTCCTTAGTTTTGTTGACGTTGAGTGTGAGGTTATTTTCCTGACACCACACTCCGAGGGCCCTCACCTCCTCCCTGTAGGCCGTCTCGTCGTTGTTGGTAATCAAGCCTACCACTGTTGTGTCGTCCGCAAACTTGATGATTGAGTTGGAGGCGTGCGTGGCCACGCAGTCGTGGGTGAACAGGGAGTACAGGAGAGGGCTCAGAACGCACCCTTGTGGGGCCCCAGTGTTGAGGATCAGCGGGGAGGAGATGTTGTTGCCTACCCTCACCACCTGGGGGCGGCCCGTCAGGAAGTCCAGTACCCAGTTGCACAGGGCGGGTCGAGACCCAGGGTCTCGAGCTTGATGACGAGCTTGGAGGGTACTATGGTGTTGAATGCCGAGCTGTAGTCAATGAACAGCATTCTCACATAGGTATTCCTCTTGTCCAGATGGGTTAGGGCAGTGTGCAGTGTGGTTGAGATTGCATCGTCTGTGGACCTATTTGGGCGGTAAGCAAATTGGAGTGGGTCTAGGGTGTCAGGTAGGGTGGAGGTGATATGGTCCTTGACTAGTCTCTCAAAGCACTTCATGATGACGGAAGTGAGTGCTACGGGGCGGTAGTCGTTTAGCTCAGTTACCTTAGCTTTCTTGGGAACAGGAACAATGGTGGCCCTCTTGAAGCATGTGGGAACAGCAGACTGGTATAGGGATTGATTGAATATGTCCGTAAACACACCGGCCAGCTGGACTGCGCATGCTCTGAGGGCGCGGCTGGGGATGCCGTCTGGGCCTGCAGCCTTGCGAGGGTTAACACGTTTAAATGTCTTACTCACCTCGGCTGCAGTGAAGGAGAGACCGCAAGTTTCCGTTGCAGGCCGTGTCAGTGGCACTGTATTGTCCTCAAAGCGGGCAAAAAAGTTATTTAGTCTGCCTGGGAGCAGGACATCCTGGTCCGTGACTGGGCTGGATATCTTCCTGTAGTCCGTGATTGACTGTAGACCCTGCCACATGCCTCTTGTGTCTGAGCCGTTGAATTGAGATTCTACTTTGTCTCTGTACTGACGCTTAGCTTGTTTGATAGCCTTGCGGAGGGAATAGCTGCACTGTTTGTATTCGGTCATGTTACCAGACACCTTGCCCTGATTAAAAGCAGTGGTTCGCGCTTTCAGTTTCACACGAATGCTGCCATCAATCCAAGGTTTCTGGTTAGGGAATGTTTTAATCGTTGCTATGGGAACGACATATTCAACGCACGTTCTAATGAACTCGCACACCGAATCAGCGTATTCGTCAATGTTGTTGTCTGACGCAATACAAAACATGTCCCAGTCCACGTGATGGAAGCAGTCTTGGAGTGTGGAGTCAGCTTGGTCGGACCAGCGTTGGACAGACCTCAGCGTGGGAGCCTCTTGTTTTAGTTTCTGTCTGTAGGCAGGGATCAACAGAATGGAGTCGTGGTCAGCTTTTCCGAAAGGGGGGCGGGGCAGGGCCTTATATGCGTCGCGGAAGTTAGAGTAACAATGATCCAAGGTCTTTCCACCCCTGGTTGCGCAATCGATATGCTGATAAAATTTGGGGAGTCTTGTTTTCAGATTAGCCTTGTTAAAATCCCCAGCTACAATGAATGCAGCCTCCGGATAAATGGTTTCCAGTTTGCAAAGAGTCAAATAAAGTTCATTCAGAGCCAACGATGTGTCTGCTTGGGGGGGGATATATACGGCTGTGATTATAATCGAAGAGAATTCTCTTGGTAGATAATGCGGTCTACATTTGATTGTGAGGAATTCTAAATCAGGTGAACAGAAGGATTTGAGTTCCTGTATGTTTCTTTCATCGCACCATGTCACGTTAGTCATAAGGCATACGCCCCCGCCCCTCTTTTTACCAGAAAGATGTTTTTTCCTGTCTGCGCGATGCGTGGAGAAACCTGTTGGCTGCACCGCTTCGGATAGCGTCTCTCCAGTAAGCCACGTTTCCGTGAAGCAAAGAACGTTACAGTCTCTGATGTCCCTCTGGAATGCTACCCTTGCTCGGATTTCATCAACCTTGTTGTCAAGAGACTGGACATTGGCAAGAAGAATGCTAGGGAATGGTGCACGGTGTGCCCGTCTCCGAAGTCTGACCAGAAGGCCGCCTCGTTTCCCTCTTTTTCGGAGTCGTTTTTTTGGGTCGCTGCATGGGATCCACTCCGTTGTCCTGTTTGTAAGGCAGAGCACCGGATCCGCGTCGCGAAAAGCGTATTCTTGGTCGTACTGATGGTGAGTTGACGCTGATCTTATATTCAGTAGTTCTTCTCGACTGTATGTGATGAAACCTAAGATGACCTGGGGTACTAATGTAAGAAATAACACGTAAAAAAACAAAAAACTGCATAGTTTCCTAGGAACGCGAAGCGAGGCGGCCATCTCTGTCGGCGCCTCTCCCCTGTCCTCCCCTCTCTCTACTCTCCCTGTCCTCCCCCTCTGTCTACTCTCCCCTGTCCTCACCCTCTCCCCTGTCCTCCCCCTCTCTCTACTCTCCCTGTCCTCTCCCTCTCTCTACTCTCCCTGTGCTCCCCCTCTCTCTACTCTCCCTGTGCTCCCCCTCTCTCTACACTCCCTGTGCTCCCCCTCTCTCTACACTCCCCTGTCCTCACCCTCTCCCCTGTCCTCCCATTCTCTCTACTCTCCCTGTCCTCCCCCTCTCTACTCTCCCTGTGCTCCCCCTCTCTACTCTCCCTGTGCTCCCCCTCTCTCTACACTCCCCTGTCCTCACCCTCTCCCCTGTCCTCCCATTCTCTCTACTCTCCCTGTCCCCCATTCTCTCTACTCTCCCTGTCCTCTCATTCTCTCTACTCTCCCTGTCCTCCCATTCTCTCTACTCTCCCATTCTCTCTACTCTCCCTGTCCTCCCATTCTCTCCCTGTCCTCCCATTCTCTCTACTCTCCCTGTCCTCCCATTCTCTCTACTCTCCCTGTCCTCCCCCTCTCTCTACTCTCCACTGTCCTCCCCCTCTCTCTACTCTCCCCTGTCCTCCCCCTCTCTCTACTCTCCCCTATACCCCCCCCCCCCCTGTCTTTTCACTCACCTTGAGGAAGTCTTTAAAGTCCTGTTGGTTGTCAGTCCTACTCTGTAGCAGGGTCGCTCCGTTGAGTTGACAGGAGCAGAACTGGATGTAGGGCTGGAGGTGAGGCAGCTCTGACGCCAAGATGTCCCCTATAACCTGGACAGGCATGTTGACGCCCCCAGTCTTCTTACGTACCTGCAGGGCACTACGCACGCACGCACACGCACGCACGCACACACACACACACACGCACATACACGCACATACCAAATGTTCTTACCGCCTGGGCCAAAAATAAACATACTGTATACATGATGAACCCCCCCCCCCCCTAAACACACACCCTGTACTACTGTATAAATTAACCCCCCCTAAACTCACACTCTGTACTACTGTATACATGAACCCCCCCTCCTAAACTCACACCCTGTACTACTGTATACATGACGACCCCCCCCCCCCCCCTCCTAAACGCACACCCTGTACTACTGTATACATGATGACCCCCCCCCCCCCCTCCTAAACTCACACCCTGTACTACTGTATACATGATGACCCCCCCCCCCCCCCCCTCCTAAACGCACACCCTGTACTACTGTATACATGATGACCCCCCCCCCCCCCCTCCTAAACTCACACCCTGTACTACTGTATACATGATGAACCCCCCCCTAAACTCACACCTGTACTACTATATACATGGTGACCCCCCCCCTCCTAAACTCACACCTGTACTACTGTATACATGATGACCCCCCTTCCCCCCCCCTAAACTCACACCTGTACTACTGTATACATGATGACCTCCCCCCCTAAACTCACACCTGTACTACTGTATACATGATGACCCCCCCCCCCCCCTCCTAAACGCACACCCTGTACTACTGTATACATGATGACCCCCCCCCCCCCCCCCCTCCTAAACTCACACCCTGTACTACTGTATACATGATGACCCCCCCCCCCCTAAACTCACACCTGTACTACTGTATACATGACCCCCCCACCTCCTAAACTCACACCTGTACTACTGTATACATGATGAACCCCCCCCCCCCTCACACCCTGTACTACTGTACGTACTTCAGCAGTTTGGTGTTGCAGGCGATGAGCTCCTTCCAGTTGACAAAGATCATGACCATCTCTGCTTCCGTCAGACGGCCAGACTCAGACATGGGCTTATGGAACACCTGAACACACAGAGTACAGTAGAGTACATCAACGTGTGTGTGTGTGTGTGCATGTGTGCGTGTGTGTGTGTGTTTAGCTACCTCCAGGACTATCTGTAAGTCCTCTACATATCTCTCCTCTGTCTGGAGGAGCTCGTGGATGTAACCCTGTCTCTTCCTCTCCTGGGGACTCATAGACTCCAGACTGTTTAGGTCAGCACACCCTGAGGGAGAAAGGAGAGAACAGAGAGAGAGAGAGAAAACAGAGAGAACAGAGAGAGAGAGAACAGAGAGAGAACAGAGAGAGAGAGAGAGAACAGAGAGAACAGAGAGAGAGAGAACAGAGAGAGAGAGAGAGAGAGAGAACAGCGAGAGAGAGAGAACAGCGAGAGAGAGAGAGAACAGAGAGAGAATCACATATATTATACACTCAAAACAAGCACACACACTGACAACACACACAACTCCAGTCAACAGTGAGCACTAGACACGCACACACAAAGGCAAGAGCAGATTGCCCATATTGATATCTGTAGAGTCCCATACAGGGGCTTCTTTTTTATTAATTTATTTAAGGATAGGTCAGTCTACGAGATTGAACTCAAGTTTCTAGAGCTGTGGTCACCAACCAGTCGATCGCAGTCGATCTCCAAGGCATTCCTAGTCAATCGCCAAACATTTCTGTAAAAACAACTCATTCAGCTGCTCTACATGCCGGGTAGGGCAACTGTTGCCATTTTGAACCATTTCATGTGTCTGAAGGTACAAACTCTGCCTTCCCGGCGGGCCCAGAGAGCAAATCAAGTACACTATAGGCTTACTGCTGACCAATCGGATGGCTCAGATTACCGTGTCTGCAGTAACGTAGCAGGCGTAAAAGAAAGCTACAGTAAAGTTGATACTGTGAGATTTCAAAACTTTTAAAACCACGACTAGAGAGAGACTGTCAACGAACACAGCAAAGAGCTGCTGTTTTTATTAGTGAGTTTATGTTTACGTTCTCACTCAGCACTGTCAACACTTTGTATTCAACACTAATAGACTATTCAAATGCACATTCTCCCTACTTCCACTCAGCACTACAACCAACACTGCAGCAGTAATGAATGAGAAGGAAAGTGTCTCTATAGACTTGTGTTGTTATTATTAGCTGCTTGGGTGTTTTTTTAATATCAAGGAATACAGTGCCTTGCGAAAGTATTCGGCCCCCTTGAACTTTGCGACCTTTTGCCACATTTCAGGCTTCAAACATAAAGATATAAAACTGTATTTTTTTGTGAAGAATCAACAACAAGTGGGACACAATCATGAAGTGGAATGACATTTATTGGATATTTCAAACTTTTTTAACAAATCAAAAACTGAAAAATTGGGCGTGCAAAATTATTCAGCCCCTTTACTTTCAGTGCAGCAAACTCTCTCCAGAAGTTCAGTGAGGATCTCTGAATGATCCAATGTTGACCTAAATGACTAATGATGATAAATACAACCCACCTGTGTGTAATCAAGTCTCCATATAAATGCACCTGCACTGTGATAGTCTCAGAGGTCCGTTAAAAGCGCAGAGAGCATCATGAAGAACAAGGAACACACCAGGCAGGTCCGAGATACTGTTGTGAAGAAGTTTAAAGCCGGATTTGGATACAAAAAGATTTTCCAAGCTTTAAACATCCCAAGGAGCACTGTGCAAGCGATAATATTGAAATGGAAGGAGTATCAGACCACTGCAAATCTACCAAGACCTGGCCGT
This sequence comes from Oncorhynchus clarkii lewisi, assembly GCF_045791955.1. NCBI lineage: Eukaryota > Metazoa > Chordata > Actinopteri > Salmoniformes > Salmonidae > Oncorhynchus > Oncorhynchus clarkii. Next base: position 37,348,894 of record NC_092171.1, on the reverse strand, counting down.
CCCTCTAAACTTTCAGCTCATACAAGGAGAAGACTGATCAGAGATGCAGCCAAGAGGCCCATGATCACTCTGGATGAACTGCAGAGATCTACAGCTGAGGTGGGAGACTCTGTCCATAGGACAACAATCAGTCGTATATTGCACAAATCTGGCCTTTATGGAAGAGTGGCAAGAAGAAAGCCATTTCTTAAAGATATCCATAAAAAGTGTTGTTTAAAGTTTGCCACAAGCCACCTGGGAGACACACCAAACATGTGGAAGAAGGTGCTCTGGTCAGATGAAACCAAAATTGAACTTTTTGGCAACAATGCAAAACGATATGTTTGGCATAAAAGCAACACAGCTCATCACCCTGAACACACCATCCCCACTGTCAAACATGGTGGTGGCAGCATCATGGTTTGGGCCTGCTTTTCTTCAGCAGGGACAGGGAAGATGGTTCAAATTGATGGGAAGATGGATGGAGCCAAATACAGGACCATTCTGGAAGAAAACCTGATGGAGTCTGCAAAAGACCTGAGACTGGGACGGAGATTTGTCTTCCAACAAGACAATGATCCAAAACATAAAGCAAAATCTACAATGGAATGGTTCAAAAATAAACATATCCAGGTGTTAGAATGGCCAAGTTAAAGTCCAGACCTGAATCCAATCGAGAATCTGTGGAAAGAACTGAAAACTGCTGTTCACAAATGCTCTCCATCCAACCTCACTGAGCTCGAGCTGTTTTGCAAGGAGGAATGGGAAAAAATTTCAGTCTCTTGATGTGCAAAACTGATAGAGACATACCCCAAGCGACTTACAGCTGTAATCGCAGCAAAAGGTGGCGCTACAAAGTATTAACTTAAGGGGGCTGAATAATTTTGCACGCCCAATTTTTCAGTTTTTGATTTGTTAAAAAAGTTTGAAATATCCAATAAATGTCGTTCCACTTCATGATTGTGTCCCACTTGTTGTTGATTCTTCACAACAAAAATACAGTTTTATATCTTTATGTTTGAAGCCTGAAATGTGGCAAAAGGTCGCAAAGTTCAAGGGGGCCGAATACTTTCGCAAGGCACTGTATTTCACTTCCTCTGTTCATAGGAGTAACAACATGAATTTGTTAATGAGCCATGAATTAATGCAGTGCGACTTGAGTGTCGCCATCAGCTGGAAGACAGTGTCCCTTTTTGGTCAGTGTCAGTGGAGGAAAGGGAGAGTGGAGGGATGTTGAGAGACGGACCCTCAGTCTGCTGCTCTCTCCCTCCGCTGAGACTGACCCTCAGTCTGCTGCTCTCTCCCTCCGCTGAGACTGACCCTCAGTCTGCTGCTCTCTCCCTCCGCTGAGACTGACCCTCAGTCTGCTGCTCTCTCCCTCCGCTGAGACTGACCCTCAGTCTGCTGCTCTCTCCCTCCGCTGAGACTGACCCTCAGTCTGCTGCTCTCTCCCTCCGCTGAGACTGACCCTCAGTCTGCTGCTCTCTCCCTCCGCTGAGACTGACCCTCAGTCTGCTGCTCTCTCCCTCCGCTGAGACTGACCCTCAGTCTGCTGCTCTCTCCCTCCGCTGAGACTGACCCTCAGTCTGCTGCTCTCTCCCTCCGCTGAGACTGACCCTCAGTCTGCTGCTCTCTCCCTCCGCTGAGACTGACCCTCAGTCTGCTGCTCTCTCCCTCCGCTGAGACTGACCCTCAGTCTGCTGCTCTCTCCCTCCGCTGAGACTGACCCTCAGTCTGCTGCTCTCTCCCTCCGCTGAGACTGACCCTCAGTCTGCTGCTCTCTCCCTCCGCTGAGACTGACCCTCAGTCTGCTGCTCTCTCCCTCCGCTGAGACTGACCCTCAGTCTGCTGCTCTCTCCCTCCGCTGAGACTGACCCTCAGTCTGCTGCTCTCTCCCTCCGCTGAGACTGACCCTCAGTCTGCTGCTCTCTCCCTCCGCTGAGACTGACCCTCAGTCTGCTGCTCTCTCCCTCCGCTGAGACTGACCCTCAGTCTGCTGCTCTCTCCCTCCGCTGAGACTGACCCTCAGTCTGCTGCTCTCTCCCTCCGCTGAGACTGACCCTCAGTCTGCTGCTCTCTCCCTCCGCTGAGACTGACCCTCAGTCTGCTGCTCTCTCCCTCCGCTGAGACTGACCCTCAGTCTGCTGCTCTCTCCCTCCGCTGAGACTGACCCTCAGTCTGCTGCTCTCTCCCTCCACTGAGACTGACCCTCAGTCTGCTGCTCTCTCCCTCCGCTGAGACTGACCCTCAGTCTGCTGCTCTCTCCCTCCGCTGAGACTGACCCTCAGTCTGCTGCTCTCTCCCTCCGCTGAGACTGACCCTCAGTCTGCTGCTCTCTCCCTCCGCTGAGACTGACCCTCAGTCTGCTGCTCTCTCCCTCCGCTGAGACTGACCCTCAGTCTGCTGCTCTCTCCCTCCGCTGAGACTGACCCTCAGTCTGCTGCTCTCTCCCTCCGCTGAGACTGACCCTCAGTCTGCTGCTCTCTCCCTCCGCTGAGACTGACCCTCAGTCTGCTGCTCTCTCCCTCCGCTGAGACTGACCCTCAGACCAGCAAAATACAAATAAAAAGAGAATTATGTAAATGTATGCTCACACAGACGTGCCTCACAAGTAATACAACAATGGATCTATTACCTGTGTGATCATATAGCATACCTCACATTTTGAAATATATATATTTATATATTATTTTTTTAAATGGCCCAAACATCAATGCAATTCAAGCAAAGCCAAAATGCAGTGATAATGTATTGGGCCTGTAGCTTACTGCTCAAACCTCATTGCTACACTACTGTTTTGAATGAGTTAATATTGCATAAGCGTTTTTTTAAGTCATGTAAAAAAACAGATCAGAGTGGTAGATCTCCGCTTGCATTTTGACTCAAAGTGATCTTGACTCAGAAAAAGTTTGTGCGTTTTCTCCTGTTAATGTTTCCGTTTACTGTGGCAATTGTGATCGAATCAAAGCAATATTAGCCATTTTCAATGCAACATACCGAAACAAAACAAACTATGCAAGAGATTTTGTTGTAGGCAGAACACATCAGAGTAGGATTCTATTGCATTGACATGCCCGACTCAGCCCGTACTCTACACAGACTGGTGTGGCATAACCAATCAGAGCTGCAGTAGGCCTTTATGCAAATGGACCATTGCCATATTATATTTTATTTTTTTATTTCACCTTTATTTAACCAGGTAGGCAAGTTGAGAACAAGTTCTCATTTACAACTGCGATCTGGCCAAGATAAAGCAAAGCAGTTCGACACATACAACGACACAGAGTTACACATGGAGTAAAACAAACATACAGTCAATAATACAGTATAAACAAGTCTATATACGATGTGAGCAAATGAGGTGAGATAAGGGAGGTAAAGGCAAAAATATATGTATATGTATATATATATATATATGGATCTGTGTCATTTACTTTGAACTGGACTGTGTTTACAGCATGAGCGGTCGTGAGTAGATGTGCTGATGGTGTATGCTGGCTGAGCTGCATGTAGCCAAGTGTGGACATTTTGTTCATATCCTTTGCTAGTTAGTGAGTTATTAGCCCAGTTATAGATATTTTTTTGTCAGCAATAGGGGAGTGACTGCTTCCTACAAGAGCAGAAAACGTATACATTTCTAGACATCTTTGAAAGGCGAGTCACATAAAGAGCTTTTTTCTTTCTTAAAGGGGCAGTGTTGTATTTTGAGACAGGCTTGAATAAGTTAAGTAGCCAACATTTTCAGTCACCTTGTCTGTAGGACAAGTGGATAAACAGGTTCATGTCAAGCCCTGCATGTTTCTTTCAAGTCTCATGGAATGTAGGCCTACATGAAACACCAAACATTGACTGCTACTATAAGTGCGATGACCCTAATGTTTACCTAGTGTAGCAGTATTCAAATCTTACTCTAAGAGGTCTGGAACCTGCTGGTCCAGACTTGAATTTGAGGGATCTAGTGAATTTCTCTGTGGCTGTCCCCCTTCATCTGTCCCCTCCCTCTGCTAGGGATGGTGGGTCTCTGTGGCTGTCCCCCTTCATCTGTCCCCTCCCTCTGCTAGGGATGGTGGGTCTCTGCGGCTGTCCCCCTTCATCTGTCACCTCCCTATGCTAGGGATGGTGGGTCTCTGTGGCTGTCCCCTCCCTCTGCTAGGGATGGTTGGTCTCTGTGGCTGTCCCCCTTCATCTGTCCCCTCCCTCTGCTAGGGATGGTGGGTCTCTGTGGCTGTCCCCCTTCATCTGTCCCCTCCCTCTGCTAGGGATGGTGGGTCTCTGTGGCTGTCCCCTCCCTCTGCTATGGATGGTGGGTCTCTGTGGCTGTCCCCCTTCATCTGTCCCCTCTCTCTGCTAGGGATGGTGGGTCTCTCCCTGATTCTCTCCCTGAACCCACCATCTCTCCCTGATTCACTAATGAGGAATAGAACCCACCATCTCTCCCTGATTCTTTACTGATTCAGTAATGAGGAAAAGAACCCACCATCTCTCCCTGATTATTTACTGATTCACTAATGAGGAATAGAACCCACCATCTCTCCCTGATTCTTTACTGATTCAGTAATGAGGAAAAGAACCCACCATCTCTCCCTGATTATTTACTGATTCACTAATGAGGAATAGAACCCACCATCTCTCCCTGATTCTTTACTGATTCAGTAATGAGGAATAGAACCCACCATCTCTCCCTGATTCTATACTGATTCACTAATGAGGAATAGAACCCACCATCTCTCCCTGATTCTTTACTGATTCAGTAATGAGGAATAGAACCCACCATCTCTCCCTGATTCTTTACTGATTCAGTAATGAGGAATATAACCCACCATCTCTCCCTGATTCTTTACTGATTCACTAATGAGGAATAGAACCCACCATCTCTCCCTGATTCTTTACTGATTCACTAATGAGGAATAGAACCCACCATCTCTCCCTGATTCTTTACTGATTCACTAATGAGGAATAGTTTGCTATGGCCACATTGTTCTGCATTCAACTGGAAAGATTAATCATTATTGATTAAATTATAACAACTCATTTGCTCGGGCCTCTGTGTCTGTTTGGAAGCTGAATATCTGAATAGATTGTGAAGATTCATAAATCTTTGAATCCTAACTCTCTAAGGTTTGTTGTGTCGAGTACAGAACAAACCAATAGTTATAACTGCACCTTAATCCGCTGGCACTGACTATATTATAATGATTACTGACGGATGACATTTCTCTGCTGTGTTCCCATGCTGTTTCACTGCATGATCAAGCCAGATTGAAATAGCTAGCTGCTGTAACACTGAACAGGAAACTAACAAATCTATGCAAACTAGTGGAGGTTGTTGGACAACCAAGCACTGTCCAGGGGTTAGACTGCTCTTTCTCTGCGTCCTACTAAAGCTCTCTCTATTCTAATGGGCTGGTCACAGGCTCAACTCTATTCAAATGGGCTGGTCACAGGCTCAACTCTATTCAAATGGGCTGGTCACAGGCTCAACTCTATTCAAATGGGCTGGTCACAGGCTCAACTCTATTCAAATGGGCTGGTCACAGGCTCAACTCTATTCAAATGGGCTGGTCACAGGCTCAACTCTATTCAAATGGGCTGGTCACAGGCTCAACTCTATTCAAATGGGCTGGTCACAGGCTCAACTCTATTCAAATGGGCTGGTCACAGGCTCAACTCTATTCAAATGGGCTGGTCACAGGCTCAACTCTATTCAAATGGGCTGGTCACAGGCTCAACTCTATTCAAATGGGCTGGTCACAGGCTCAACTCTATTCAAATGGGCTGGTCACAGGCTCAACTCTATTCAAATGGGCTGGTCACAGGCTCAACTCTATTCAAATGGGCTGGTCACAGGCTCAACTCTATTCAAATGGGCTGGTCACAGGCTCAACTCTATTCAAATGGGCTGGTCACAGGCTCAACTCTATTCAAATGGGCTGGTCACAGGCTCAACTCTATTCAAATGGGCTGGTCACAGGCTCAACTCTATTTAAATGGGCTGGTCACAGGCTCAACTCTATTCTAATGGGCTGGTCACAGGCTTAACTCTATTCTAATGGGCTGGTCACAGGCTCAACTCTATTCGAATGGGCTGGTCACAGGCTCAACTCTATTCGAATGGGCTGGTCACAGGCTCAACTCTATTCGAATGGGCTGGTCACAGGCTCAACTCTATTCGAATGGGCTGGTCACAGGCTCAACTCTATTCTAATGGGCTGGTCACAGGCTCAACTCTATTCTAATGGGCTGGTCACAGGCTCAACTCTATTCTAATGGGCTGGTCACAGGCTCAACTCTATTCTAATGGGCTGGTCACAGGCTCAACTCTATTCTAATGGGCTGGTCACAGGCTCAACTCTATTCTAATGGGCTGGTCACAGGCTCAACTCTATTCTAATGGGCTGGTCACAGGCTCAACTCTATTCTAATGGGCTGGTCACAGGCTCAACTCTATTCTGATGGGCTGGTCACAGGCTCAACTCTATTCTAATGGGCTGGTCACAGGCTCAACTCTATTCTAATGGGCTGGTCACAGGCTCAACTCTATTCTAATGGGCTGGTCACAGGCTCAACTCTATTTTAATGGGCTCGTCACAGGCTCAATTCTATTCTAATGGGCTCGTCACAGGCTCATCCCTGCATACCACACTGAGACCATTTTATTTATTTTTAGAAAATATGCTTCTGTCTTTGTTTCTGTCTGAACCTACAGTGAAATTTGAAATCAAAGGCTCGTTTTGTAAATTTAAAGCATTGTGTGCAAATTTCAGTGAACACTGAGGCTGTACCCACTTTGAGTTACAGTTTTAACAGCTGCCAAGTACGCTACTGTGGCTATTTGATCATAATGTAGGTCTACTAGAGTGGCCTACCATCAAAAACAATGGAGAACATGCATCCCATAACATTGAAACATGGAAATAGTGTAGCTGTTCTACCATTCAGCACTTCAGGGACAACATTGTCAAAACATTGTCCTAATATAGAAAATCACCTGGGAGTGTGAAAGTTTGTTTAGTCTGTTTCAACCTGTTTGCGCCAGTCAGCAAACGTATTCCTGTAGATTACAACACCATGTGAAAAAGACCGATTGGAACACTTGTTGTTTTGAGTTTGTGCCCAATTAACAGACTGATCAACATCAGACAGGACAGATCTCAGCTCTTGGTTCAGTCAGTCCCACAGGACAGATCTCAGCTCTTGGTTCAGTCAGTCAGACAGGACAGATCTCAGCTCTTGGTTCAGTCAGTCAGACAGGACAGATCTCAGCTCTTGGATCAGTCAGTCCCAGGCTAGACAGCCAGTTGGTGGGGATTGAGTTGAAAAAGCAGAAAGGACCAGACAGTCCAGGTAGCTTCCCCTAACCACAGACCTAGGATCAGATGACCTAATTGCTAACAATAACCATTAGAGCAGTGTTTAACTTATTGTCCTAGCACTACACAGCTGATTCAAATAATCAATTTATTAGGCATTTGATTTCAAATCAGATGTCTTGAGTGCGTGGATTGTGGATTGAGAAATACTGCTCTAGGGGATGACAACTAATCTGACTCTGTATCAGTGCTTGAGTAGGTAGAAACTGCACCTAACCACTGACACAGGGTCAGATAGTTATACTGAACAAAAATATATACAACGCAACATGCAACAATTTCAATCATTTTACTGAGTTACAGTTCATAGAAGCAAATCAGTCAATTTAAATATATTAATTAGGCCCTAATCTATGGATTTCACATGACTGGGCAGGGGAGCAGCCATGGGTGGGACTGGGAGGACATAGGCCCACCCACTGGGGAGGCAGGCCCACCCACTGGGGAGGCAGGCCCAGCCACTGGGGTGACAGGCCCAGCCACTGGGGAGACAGGCCCACCCACTGGGGAGGCAGGCCCAGCCACTGGGGAGGCAGGCCCAGCCACTGGGGAGGCAGGCCCAGCCACTGGGGAGACAGGCCCACCCACTGGGGAGGCAGGTCCACCCACTGGGGAGGCAGGTCCACCCACTGGGGAGGCAGGTCCAGCCATTCAGAATGAGTTTTTCCCCACAAAAAGGCCTTTATTAGACAGTTTAATCTGCTGTCTGGGTGGCTGGTCTCAAACGATCAGGTAAAGAAGCCGGATGTGGAGGTCCTGGGCTCGCGTGGTGACACGTGGTCTACGGATGTGAGGCCGGCTGGACGTACTGCCAAATTCTCTAAAACGATGTTGAGGGCAGCTTATGGTAGAGAAATTTACATGAAATTCTCTGGCAACAACTCTGGTGGACATTCCTGCAGTCATCATGCCAATTGCACGCTCCCTCAAAACCTGAGACATCTGTGGCATTGTGTTGAGTGACAACACTGCACATTTTTGGCCCTTGTAAACAAATGTGTGCACATAATTTGAAATAAATAATTTGTGTGTGTATGGAACATTTCTGGGATATTTTATTTCAGCTCATGAAACATGGAACCAACACTTTACATGTTGCGTTTATATTTTTGTTCAGTATATTTCATCCCCCTAATGGTTAAAGTTAGCATTATGGGCTGGGAAATTACCCTTACCCTAGATCTGTGGTTAAGGATAACATCTACCCACTCCAAAAAAAACACATGTATAAGGTCAGAGGTCAGAGAGGTGTGGCCAGACACAGGTCAGAAGTTAGTAAAAGGGTGAGGCCTCTATGACAGTGGGTCTCTCTGAGACAGAGGAGGAGACGTTACCACCCTACAAAAAGAAAGATTAAGGGAAGAGAGGAGAGAAGGGAGGGAAAGGAGGGAGAGAAGTAAAAGGAAGAGTGAGAACAAGGGATGGATGGGTGAAATGGACAGGAATAAAGAGGGAAAGACTCCCACAATACCATGCTAAACCCTTACCCTAACCCCACCCCTAACCTTTATACTGCTAAACCCTTACCCTAACCTCACCCCTAACCTTTATACTGCTAAACCCTTACCCTAACCTCACCCCTAACCTTTATACTGCTAAACCCTTACCCTAACCTTTATACTGCTAAACCCTTACCCTAACCCCAAACCTTTATACTGCTAAACCCTAACCCTAACCCCACCCCTAACCTTTATACTGCTAAACCCTAACCCCACCCCTAACCTTTATACTGCTAAACCCTTACCCTAACCTTTATACTGCTAAACCCTAACCCTAACCCCTAACCTTTATACTGCTAAACCCTAACCCTAACCCCACCCCTAACCTTTATACTGCTAAACCCTAACCCCACCCCTAACCTTTATACTGCTAAACCCTTACCCTAACCCCTAACCTTTATACTGCTAAACCCTTACCCTAACCCCTAACCTTTATACTGCTAAATCCTTACCCTAACCCCTAACCTTTATACTGCTAAACCCTTACCCTAACCCCTAACCTTTATACTGCTAAATCCTTACCCTAACCCCTAACCTTTATACTGCTAAACCCTTACCCTAACCTCACCCCTAACCTTTATACTGCTAAACCCTTATCCTAACCTTTATACTGCTAAACCCTTACCCTAACCCCTAACCTTTATACTGCTAAACCCTTACCCTAACCCCTAACCTTTATACTGCTAAACCCTTACCCTAACCTCACCCCTAACCTTTATACTGCTAAACCCTTACCCTAACCCCTAACCTTTATACTGCTAAACCCTTACCCTAACCCCTAACCTTTATACTGCTAAACCCTTACCCTAACCTCACCCCTAACCTTTATACTGCTAAACCCTTACCCTAACCCCTAACCTTTATACTGCTAAACCCTTACCCTAACCCCTAACCTTTATACTGCTAAACCCTTACCCTAACCCCTAACCTTTATACTGCTAAACCCTTACCCTAACCTCACCCCTAACCTTTATACTGCTAAACCCTTACCCTAACCCCTAACCTTTATACTGCTAAACCCTTACCCTAACCTCACCCCTAACCTTTATACTGCTAAACCCTTACCCTAACCCCTAACCTTTATACTGCTAAACCCTTACCCTAACCTCACCCCTAACCTTTATACTGCTAAACCCTTACCCTAACCCCTAACCTTTAAACTGCTAAACCCTTACCCTAACCTTTATACTGCTAAACCCTTACCCTAACCTTTATACTGCTAAACCCTTACCCTAACCCCTAACCTTTATACTGCTAAACCCTTACCCTAACCCCTAACCTTTATACTGCTAAATCCTTACCCTAACCTCACACCTAACCTCACCCCTAACCTAACCCCTAACCTTTATACTGCTAAACCCTAACCTCAACCACTAACCTCTAGACTGGTTAGACTCATCTTGCCTTGCCCACTGGGCTTACTGATATCTTCCATATACCCGTCATGTGTACTGGGATGTACCTTGTGTGTGTCTGTCTGTCTTTGTCATGTGAACATTCCACTTTGAGAAATTACGTCTTCGGAAAAACATCAAAATAGTAATGTACTCACATTGCTGGCTGGGATCGGAGTCGACGGTGGTCATCTTGACGTAATTGGTTGGGAACAGACCGGTGATCCCATTGACCTCTCCTTTCCACCAATCGGGGTCGTTCTTGTCGAACACACTGATCATCTGACCTTTGGAGAAGCTCATCTCATCCTCGTTGGCTGCTTTGTAGTCGTACATGGCAATGACCTGACACACTGGAGGAGGGAGAGAGAGAGAGAGCAAGAGCAGGGGGAGAGAGAGGGGGGGGGGGAGGCAGTGTAGGCTGATGGGAGGAGCTATATGGAGGACAGCCTCAATGTATTGGCTAGAATGGAATAACTGGAACGGAATCAAACATGGTTTCCATATGTGTGATGTGTTTGATACCGTTCCATTGATTCCATTCCAGATATTACAATGAGCCTGTCCTCCTATAGCTCCTCCCACCAGCTTCCTTGTAAACTATACATTCACTTTTCTTACCCACTAAAAGGTGTGTGTGTGTGTGTGTTACCTGGTAGAGGTGCTGGAGTGAACTTGCCGCTGTTAGATCCCAGCATTTTGACATGTGAGGCAGGAAACCAACCCTTCTGACGCTTCTTTCCTTGCGCCTTAGAGACCGAGAGAGATCAGTCAACCAGTTAACCAGTCAATCAGTCAATCAGTCAACCAGTCAACCAGTCAACCAGTTAACCAGTCAACCAGTCAACCAGTCAGTCAGTCAACCAGTCAACCAACAATCAGTCAACCAGTTAACCAGTCAACCAGTCAACCAGTTAACCAGTCAATCAGTCAACCAGTCAATCAGTCAACCAGTCAACCAGTTAACCAGTCAACCAGTCAACCAGTCAACCAGTCAACCAGTTAACCAGTCAACCAGTCAACCAGTTAACCAGTCAACCAGTCAATCAGTCAACCAGTCAACCAGTCAATCAGTCAACCAGTTAACCAGTCAACCAGTCAATCAGTCAATCAGTTAACCAGTTAACCAGTCAACCAGTCAACCAGTCAACCAGTTAACCAGTCAATCAGTCAACCAGTCAACCAGTCAACCAGTCAACCAGTCAACCAGTCAGTCAATCAGTCAACCAAACAATCAGTCAACCAAACAATCAGTCAACCAAACAATCAGTCAATCATATGTATCAATCTAATGCTGCGTTTAGATAGGCAGCCAAATTCTGATGTTGTTTTCACTAATTGGTCTTTTGACCAATCAGATCAGCTCTGAAAAATATCTGATGTGAAAAAACCTGATCTGATTGGTCAACAGACAAATTAGTGAAAACAATATCAGAATTGGGCTGCCTGCACAAGAAACCTAATTCTGATATTTTCCCACTAATTGGTCTTTTTTTGACCAATCAGATCAGATCTTAATTCAATAACTGTAAATCAACACAGCCAAAATCATATTGAGTCTAAAACAACCATTAATCAATCAATCAGCCAACCTGCAGTTCTCCGAGCAACCAGCCGGAGGAATCCTTGCTGAGGATGAGGATGAGCTGTCCTGGTGCAAGGCTGAGTTGCTCTGTTCCTGTGGCCGTGTAGGCAGTGCTCACCTGGGCTATCTCTGTGCACACACGCACGCACACAAACACACACGCACACAAACACAATCACACACGTAGGGAGTAGCATCAGATTTAGAGGAAGTGTTGAAAGGAACAGAGTGTGGATTTGCATTTCTCCAGTTGACTCACCTGGCTTCTTCCCAGGCTGTCCTGGCTTCCCTAGGCTGATGGATGTCTGAAATAACAAGTTATAGAAACAAGGTCAGATACAAGTTAAAGTCAAGGATGTGTGTGTGTGCGTATCTTACATCGGTCTCTTTGGGTTTGACGTAGTTGGAAGGGAACACTCCAGTGCGGTCTCCGATGCCTCCGCTCCACCACTCTCCCTCTCTCTGGGTCACCAGGATCACATCACCTTCTCGAAACATCAGGTGGCCATGTTCTGGGCTCTCATAGGTGTACAGCGCCATGTACTCTGATTGGTGAGACAAAACATCACCTCTCAGAGAGACATTCTTTTTGGATGATACAAACCATGACCTCTGAGAGATATTCTATTGGATGACATAATTCACTACAGAGTCATGGACATTACCATCTGACAAGGCAGAACTGTATTTTATAATGTTCCCAACACAAGAACTGAATCGGATAAGAGTGCTTTTGCAGAAGGACATGTTTTTGGGGAAGAGAGAGAGAAAGAGAGAGAGCAAACGAGGGCAAGAAACCGAGGGCGAGAGAGCGAGAAAGAGAGAGGGAGAGCGCGAGAGAGAGCGAGAGAGGGCGAGAGAGCGTCAGGGCGAGAGAGCGCCAGGGAGAGAGAGAGGGCGAGAGAGAGAGAAAGAGAGAGGGCGAGAGAGAGAGAGAGGGCGAGAGAGTGAGAGAGGGCGAGAGTGAGAGGGCGAGAGTGCGAGAGTGTCAGGGCGAGAGAGAGGGCGAGAGAGTGAGGGCGAGAGAGAGAGAGAGAGGGCGAGAGAGAGAGAGAGGGCGAGAGAGAGAGAGGGCGAGAGAGCGTCAGGGCAAGAGGGCGAGAGAGTGTCAGGGCGAGAGGGCGAGAGAGTGTCAGGGCGAGAGAGAGAGGGAGAGAGAGAGAGAGAGGGAGAGAGTGAGAGGGCGAGAGAGGGCGAGAGAGCGTCAGGGCAAGAGGGCGAGAGAGTGTCAGGGCGAGAGAGTGTCAGGGCGAGAGAGAGAGAGAGAGAGAGGGGGCGAGAGAGAGGGAGAGAGAGAGGGGGAGAGAGAGAGGGAGAGAGAGAGGGGGAGAGAGGGGGAGAGAAAGAGGGTGAGAGAAAGAGGGCAAGAGAAAGAGGGCGAGAGAGAGAGAGGAGTACCTTCCAGTTGAGCACCATCTGAGGCCTCCACTTCATCTGGGGGAGAATACGTCAGGCTGAGACGAGACAAACGACATTAATAAAACAAAAAAAATACTTTTCTATCATAAGACCAGCACTACCGTGCCCTAACCTCACCCCTAACCTCACCCCTAACCAACAACAACGTAACAACAAGCAGTCATATGATTTAATTTCACCTTTATTTAACCAGGTAGACTAGTTGAGAACAAGTTCTCATTTACAACTGCGACCCGGCCAAGATAAAGCAAAGCAGTTTGACACAAACAACAACACAGAGTTACACATGGAATAAAACAAACATACAGTCAATAACACAGTAGGAAAAAAATTGTCTATACACAGTGAGTGCAAATTAGGTAAGATAAGGGAGTTAAGGCAATAAATAGGCCATAGTGGCGAAATAATTACAATATAGCAATTACACACTGGAGTGATAGATGTGCAGATGATGAATGTGCAAGTAGAGATACTGGGGTGCAAAGGAGCAAAATAAATAAATAAATACAGTATGGGGATGAGGTAGTTGGATGGGCTATTTACAGATGGGCTGTGTACAGGTGCAGTGATGCTCTGACAGCTGGAGCTTAAAGCTAGTGAGGGAGATATGAGTCTCCAGCTTCAGTGATTTTTGCAGTTCATTCCAGTCATTGACAGCAGAGAACTGGAAGGAAAGCGGCCAAAAGAGGAATTGGCTTTGGGGGTGACCAGTGAAATATACCTGCTGGAGCGCGTGCTACAGGTGGGTGCTACTATGGTGACCAGTGAGTTGAGATAAGGCCGGGCTTTACCTAGCAGAGACTTGTAGATGACCTGGAGCCAGTGGGTTTAGCGACGAGTATGAGGGCCAGCAAACGAGAGCGTACAGGTCGCAGTGGTGGGTAGTATATGGGGCTTTGGTGACAAAATGGATGGCACTGTGATAGACTGCATCCAATTTGTTGAGTAGAGTGTTGGCGGCTATTTTGTAAATGACATCACCGAAGTCGAGGGTCGGTAGGATAGTCAGTTTTACGAGGGTATGTTTGGCAGCATGAGTGAAGGATGCTTTGTTGCGAAATAGGAAGCCGATTCTAGATTTAATTTTGGATTGGAGATGCTTAATGTGAGTCTGTCCACATATTCTAGGTCAGAACCGTCCAGAGTAGTGATGCTGGACGGGCGGGCAGGTGTTCAGTTGAAGAACATGCATTTAGTTTTACTTGCATTTAAGAGCAGTTGGAGGCCACGGAAGGAGAGTTGTATGGCATTGAAGCTCGCCTGGAGGGTTGTTAACACAGTGTCCAAAGAAGGGCCAGAAGTATACAGAATGGTGTCGTCTGCGTACAGGTGGATCAGAGACCTTGTGGCACTGCCATAGAGACTGCTAGAGGTCTGGACAACAGGCCCTCCTCCTGATTTGACACACTGAACTCTATCTGAGAAGTAGTTGGTGAACCAGGCGAGGCAGTCATTTGAGAAACTAAGGCTGTTTAGTCTGCCGATAAGAATGTGGTGATTGACAGAGTCGAAAGCCTCGGCCAGGTCGATGAATACAGCTGCACAGTATTGTCTCTTAACACTGGCGGTTATGATATCGTTTAGGACCTTGGGCGTGGCTGAGGTGCAACAATGACCAGCTCTGAAACCAGATTGCATAGCAAGGTACGGTGGGATTCGAAATGGTCGGTAATCGTTTTTGATTTGGGGGTGTACGCGTGCGTGTGTATGTATGTATTTACGCAGTGGTGTTGTCATTGTCTTCCAGGAGTGTGACGTATGTTTTGGGGAACCAGCCCTGAACCCCGTTGAGCTCCCCCAGCCACCAGCTGTCCTGCTGCTCCAGCACCCGGATCACATCATCCTTACTGAAGTTCAGATGGCTCTCTGTCTTAGCTGTCCACAAACACAGAGCCTGGGCCTGCAGGTTACCCACCACCTAGAGCAAGAGGAGGAAGGATGGAGGGAGATAAGATTGAGGGAGGGAAAGAGAGAGGTAGATAGCAGAAGGACAAGGGTCAAATTTAAATTGGGAGGTAATAAAACAATATGTTTTTCACTCATGGATCAAACTAGATCGGTGTAATCATATTCCTAACACCATTCGTTTCCTTTTTAAATCCAGGGTAGTCAGGGTAGTGGAATCCGTCTGGTCGCGTAGCAACATGATCTGTATGCGGTGTTATGATCACACTTGTAGGCGATGTCATGGCGACGTTGGCTAGCTAAGCTCATACGCAGAAACACGTCATCAGGTCTAACAGTTGTCTCGCGCAGGACTGCAGAAGGTCATCAAATCAAAAGACACTCCTTCCATATAAAAGTTGTTTTTTAAAAAATGAAAAGGAAGTTGGGGTATTAGCTTGTTCAACTACGTCAGACAACAGCTCAGATCTACGTTGTGCCATTAGATTCAGAGAAAATGATGTTTCACTTTTCTCATTCATTAATAGTTGTTTTAGACTATAATGGGGCAGCAGGTAGCCTAGTGGTTAGAGCGTTGGGCCAAACCGAAAGGTTGCTGGATCGAATCCCTGACCTGACAATGTAAATATCTGTTGTTCTGCACCTGAACAAGGCAGTTAAACCCACTGTTCCACGGTAGGCCAACATTGTAAGTAAGTATTTGCCTAGTTAAATAAAGGTTAAATAAAATAAATACAAATAATTATATATCTCATTGACTTCTCTCACCTCAAATCCCGGGCTGGTCTGCTTCGCAAGCATTCCCGGATATCGTGTGATATTGCGCCTCTGGGTTTAGAAAATGTGGTGGAGCCATCAATCTCCATACTGGCCAATTTGACCACCTACCAACTGTTGGGTCAAATTGGCCAGTAGTGGGGAAGGGCTATAAGACCCCTTCCCCACTACATTTATAGGGTCCTAGACTACAGATTAACAATTCATTATAATGTTTAATACCATTCCACAGTCTTTTCTAGTCTCTGCCTCTTATAAAGAAACAGTCTGAGAAATGTGTGAAAAATTGCAGGGTTTCTGTGAGAAGGCACCTCTAGGCTAAAAGAGAATAGACGCAGAACCCTGCAGGGGAATGAAAGAGATAAGAGACTAGTCCGACAGACCTCTATAAATCAACTTGGGGAGTGGACATTTACTGCTGAGCCCTTAGAAAACACTGGAACTATTTTATCTCTCTTGCAAGTTTGTTATAGCTGTGTATGCATGGGCTTGGTCTGATGAGTAGAAGGTAATGACGTATGCAGTGACATCACAAGGGCTGGACTTCGGGCTTAATAAAATAACTTGGGACTTTTCTTATTTTCAAAACTAAGGAGAGACATCAGTTGTATGTGTGATGTTTGAGCTTTGACTTCTGTCTACAGCTGTATTTTGATTCAAATTGTTATGATTTATAAGTGCACATTGAGTGTTCCTTATACGTTAAGTAAATAAAACGGAGCATAGAAAAACAGAACCAACACTACCCTAGTTTCAATTGGCTCCTCCCACTCCTTCTCTACCTGTACCTGCTCCGAGGGGGTGGGGTGAGGGGCGTGTGTAGGCGTGAAGGCGGAGTTCTGTCCTGTTGACATAGAAGCATCTCCCCCGGGTTTCCTGGAAGACATGAAGGTTCAGAGGTCATGAACTTTTCAGTCAGCAGTACAGTATTTACATGAATCACCATATCAATGTCTCATCAGGGTTGAGGAAAGGTTACACGCTCCACACCTATGAGAAATACCTATGGCTAGAAACGGTGTGTGTGTATGTATGTGTATCTATGTGTGTGTGTGTGTATTATCCAACCTACCCTGTGTTGATGGGGGTGGAGAGCTGTGGTCTGAGGGCCTGTTTAGCAGCATAAACAGCAGTAGTAGCACCAGCAGTGGTAGTTGTAGTAACAGTAGCAGGTCTCTCTACATAACTCTCTGGGAACCAGCCCATCTTCCCCTGACGACTCCCATACAGCCAACCCTGCTCTCGCTCCGTACTCTCATCCACCTAGACACACACAAACAGATGAATTGGCACACAACAGTCAGACAACAGAGAAGCAGAGTGTAGAATTAAATCCATAAATAAATTGTCATCCGTATGGTTCTAACCTCGATGACCTCATCGGCTTCAAAGCTGAGTTCTTCCAGGTTGCGAGCGGTGAAAGGGTAGAGCGCCCGGAAGGAAGTGAGCATCGCAGACTTCCTGTGCTCTGTGGCCTGGGGTTTCAGACCGCCTGGAACAGCCAATCACACAGCAGCACCTCATGACGTCACCTCAGTTAACATTTTAAAATATAATCATCTCAAATTGACGAGAGCAACCGCGTGGCTATCAGTTTTCCATATCCTAATAAAGGTTTAATAGAACAGTTTAATAGTCTAGTGGTTCCTCCTTACCTTTCCTCTCCTCTAGACCTCCAAGAAGGGCTGACAGTTTGTCGTGGATGTCCGTCTTCCCTGCACGCCCCTGCTGCCGCAACGCCGCCACCTCCTCCTCTCTGCTCCTCCTCTCCTCCTCCAGCTTCCTCTTCGCTTCTTCCTTCAGCTTCCTCGCTTCTTCCTCCTGCTGCCTCCTCCTCTCCTCATTCTTCCTCTTCAATCTCTTCTTGTCCTCCTCACACCTCTTGCTCTCCACCTCTTCCTGCCTTTTCTTCTCCTCCTCCCTCCTCTTCCTCTCCTCTTCCTCCTTCTCCTCCCTCCTCTTTCTCTCCCCTTCCTCCCTCCTCTTCCTCTCCTCTTCCTCCTGTCTTCTCTCCTCCTCTCTCCTCTTCCTCTCCTCTTCCTCCTGTCTCCTCCTCTCCTCCTCCTCTCTGCTTTCTCGTTCTACCTTTTCTTTAGCAGCTAAGAGGCGGGCTTGTGTCTCCTTCTCCTCCTCCTCTCTCAGTTTGGCCTCTCTCTCTTCCTGCAGCCTCCTCTGTCTCTCCTCCTCCTCTCTCTTCAGCTTCTCCTGCCACTGACGCTCCTTCTGCAGCTTAATACACCTGGGGAGAGCGGGAGAGAGGGAGAGGGAGAGAGAGAGAGAGAGGAGATAGGGAAAAGACAGACAGGCCTATGTCAAAGACCAGATAATGCTTGAGCATGTCTGTGTGTTAGGCAGAGGGAAGAACTGTTCACCTTTTGGCCTCCTCCTCCTCTCTCCTCTCCTCCTCCTCCCTCCTTTTCCTCTCCTCCTCCACCTCCCTCCTCTTCCTCTCCTCCTGCTCTCTCTGTCTCTCCAGTTCTCTCCCTTTGTCCTCTTTGATGCTCCGTAGTTTATCCAGAGCCGACTGCTGCTTCCGCTGGTTTTCTCTCAGTTCCTGATGTTACCACATCAACAAGAGGGCACATTTCACCACATACTAACACGGTCACACATTCAGAACCACAACACGATCTATTACATTTACACTACACTTCTTTTATTAACTGGTAACAGCAAAGGATCGAACAGGATGGCACAGCGAGCACTGGGATGAGAGGGTTGGACAACTCGGAGGGGTTAGGCACCAAGA
This sequence comes from Oncorhynchus clarkii lewisi, assembly GCF_045791955.1. Taxonomy (NCBI): domain Eukaryota; kingdom Metazoa; phylum Chordata; class Actinopteri; order Salmoniformes; family Salmonidae; genus Oncorhynchus; species Oncorhynchus clarkii. The sequence continues at coordinate 37,330,217 of NC_092171.1, read as the reverse complement.
GAGGAGAGAGAGAAATATATATATATAGTACAGTACTGTACCAGTCAGAACTGTTTGGACACACCTACTCATTCAAGGGTTTTTCTTAATGTTTTACTACATTGTAGAATAATAGTGAAGACATCAAAACTAGAAAATGACACATATAGAAACATGTAGAGACCAACAAAAAAATGTGTTAAACAAATCAAAATATATTTTATATTTGAGATTCTTCAAAGTAGCCACCCTTTGCCTTGATGACAGCTTTGCACACTCTTGCCATTCTCTCAACCAGCTTCATGAGGTAGTCACCTGGAATCTATTTCAATTTACAGCTGTGCCTTGTTAAAAGTTCATTTGTAGAATTTGTTTCCTTCTTGATGCGTTAGAGCCAATCAGTTGTGTTGTGACAAGATAGGGGTGGTATAGAGAAGATAGCCCTATTTGGTAAAAGACCTATTTAGTCAAAGACCAAGTCCATATTAATGGCAAGAACAGCTCAAATAAGCAAAGAGAAACGACAGTCCATCATTAAGACATGAAGGTCAGTCAATCCAGGACATTTCTTAAAGGGCAGTCGCATAAACCATAAAGCGCTATGAAGAAACTGGCTCTCGTGAGGACCGCCACAGGAAAGGAAGACCCAAAGTTACCTCTGCTGCAGAGGATAAGTTCATTAGAGTTAACTGGCTCTTGTGAGGACCGCCACAGGAAAAGAAGACCCAGAGTTACCTCTGCTACAGAGGATAAGTTCATTAAAGTTACCAGCCTCAGATTGCAGCCCAAATAAATTATTCACAGAGTTCAAGTAACAGACACATCTCAACATGAACTGTTCAGATGAGACTGTGTGAATCAGGCCTTCATGGTTGAATTGCTGCAAAGAAACCACTTGCTTGGGCCAAGAAACACGAGCAATGTGCATTAGACCGGTGGAAATCTGTCCTTTGGTCTGATGAGTCCTTAATGTAAGATTTTTGGTTCCAACCACAGGAGGGTAACTCTCCAAGAACAGGGTTGGAGTGAAAACCTACAGGAGGGTAGCTCTCCAGGAACAAAGTTAGAGTTAAAACCTACAGGGTAGTAGCTCTCCAGGAACAGGGTTGGAGTGAAAACCTACAGGAGGGTAACTCTCCATGAACAGTGTTGGAGTTAAAACCTTCAGGAGGGTAACTCTCCAGGAACAGGGTCGGAGTAAAAACCTACTGCAGGGTATCTCTCCAGGAACAAGGTTGGAGTTAAAACCTTCAGCAGGGTAACTCTCCAGGAACAGGGTCGGAAAGCCCTGTCATATATTCACTTTAATACAGGTAGACTGTTATACTTCAACATTTTACCACAACATTTGAGCGAGTGACTAGAGTGAGTGTTAAAATGAACTGAGGCTTTGGCGTAGACAACCAGCTGAGCTGCACTGGTCTGTACGTACCTGTATGTCCTTCTGGTAATGATCCATGTCAGCCAGTTTAGCAGCCGTCTCTTTCTCCAGAGCATCCAGCTGTTGCTTCAGGTCACGACAGGCTCCGTCCTTCTGGCTGGTGCTGCTCTTGAGAGAGGATATGGTGGAGACTGGGTACAGCAGGAAGACGAGTTTACAACCCAGCGGGTGACAGGAGGGAAATGTTTAGTAACACTCTCTACAGTGTCGTCAGAAAGTATTCACACTTCTTGACTTGTTCCACATTTTTGTCGTGTTTTTCACCCATCAACACACAATACCCTAGAACGACAAAGTGAAAACATTCTGTGTAAATATCAAATTTACCAATCGTCCAAGGAACTGTCCGGAGAACTCCTGAGATATAATTGTGATGAGGCATATATCTGGGGAAGGGTGAAAAATGAGGCATATATCTGGGGAAGGGTGAAAAATGAGGCATATATCTGGGGAAGGGTGAAAAATGAGGCATATATCTGGGGAAGGGTGAAAAATGAGGCATATATCTGGGGAAGGGTGAAAAATGAGGCATATATCTGGGGAAGGGTGAAAAATTAGGCATATATCTGGGGAAGGGTGAAAAATTAGGCATATATCTGGGGAAGGGTGAAAAATTAGGCATATATCTGGAAGGGTAAAAAAAAAACTATTTCTAGTGTTGATGCTGTGTGGATGCTTTTCAGCGACAAGGAGACTGGTAAGAATAGAGGGAACAATGAATGGAGCCAAATACAGGCAAATTATTGACGAGAACTTGCAAACGACCATAGACTGGGGGGCAAAGATTTACATTCCAACAGGACAATGACCCCAAGCATACAGCCAAAGCAACACTGGAATGGCTTCGGAACAAGAATGTTAAAGTCCTTGAGTGGCCCAGCCAAAGCACAGACTTGAATCCCACTGAAAATCTGTGGAAAGACTTGAAGATTGCTGTTCACCGCCACTCCCCATTTAACTTAACAGAGCTTGAGAAAATCCGCCAAATCCAGATGTGTGAAGCTGATAGACGACTCAAAGCTGTAATCGACGCCAAAGTATTGACTGAAGAATTTAAAAACGTATGTCAATTAGATATAATACGGTATTTAATTTCAATAAATTTGCAAACATTTCTATAAACATGTTTTCACTTTGTCATTACGGGGTATTGTGTTTAGATAAGTGAGAGAAAAAAATTCAGGCTGTAACAACAAAATGTGGAATAAGTCAAGGGGTATGAATACTTTCTGAAGGCTCTGTATGTCTTCAAACATGGGAGTCCAATTCAATCATGTTTGATACACCCTAGTATAGCCTACACCCCACCCATACACCCTTGTATAGCCTACATCCCACCCATACACCCTAGTATAGCCTACACCCCACCCATACACCCTTGTATAGCCTACACCCCACCCATACACCCTAGTATAGCCTACACCCCACCTATACACCCTAGTATAGCCCTCTACCCCACCCATACACCCTAGTATAACCTACACCCCACCCATACACCCTAGTATAGCCTACACCCCACCTATACACCCTAGTATAGCCCTCTACCCCACCCATACACCCTAGTATAGCCTACACCCCACCCATACACCCTAGTATAGCCTACACCCCACCCATACACCCTAGTATAGCCTACACCCCACCCATACACCCTAGTATAGCCTACACCCCACCCATACACCCTAGCATAGCCCTACACACCATCCATACACCTTAGTATAGCCTACACGCCAACCATACACCCTAGTATAGCCTACACCCCAGCCAAACTTAGCCCCAGTCTCAGTCAGTACCTGGCAGGTTGTTGAGGGCCATGTCCTTCAGTTTGTCACTGAGTCTCTGCTGTTCTGGAGTCAGCTGGGACAGCTTCCTCTGATTCTCCTGAAGCACAGGAGCAGTAGATCATTAGGAGGGGCCAGACAGAGAAAAAGAGCAAGAGACAGACAGACAGACAAAGACAGACAGAGAGAGACAGAGACACACCTCTAGTTGTCTCTGCAGGGAGTTGATGTCCTGTCTGGCTGTGTCTCGTCTCTGGTTGGCCAGCTCCAGCTCACAGCGTTGCACCTTCCTTCTACTCTGAGCATCCCGCAGCCGCTCAGAGATCTGTCTGTGTTCGTTACCCTAGGAGAGAGAGACATACAGCCGCTCAGAGATCTGTCTGTGTTCGTTACCCTAGGAGAGAGAGACATACAGCCGCTCAGAGATCTGTCTGTGTTCGTTACCCTAGGAGAGAGAGACATACAGCCGCTCAGAGATCTGTCTGTGTTCGTTACCCTAGGAGAGAGAGACATACAGCCGCTCAGAGATCTGTCTGTGTTCGTTACCCTAGGAGAGAGAGACATACAGCCGCTCAGAGATCTGTCTGTGTTCGTTACCCTAGGAGAGAGAGACATACAGCCGCTCAGAGATCTGTCTGTGTTCGTTACCCTAGGAGAGAGAGACATACAGCCGCTCAGAGATCTGTCTGTGTTCGTTACCCTAGGAGAGAGAGACATACAGCCGCTCAGAGATCTGTCTGTGTTCGTTACCCTAGGAGAGAGAGACATACAGCCGCTCAGAGATCTGTCTGTGTTCGTTACCCTAGGAGAGAGAGACATACAGCCGCTCAGAGATCTGTCTGTGTTTGTTACCCTAGGAGAGAGAGACATACAGCCGCTCAGAGATCTGTCTGTGTTCGTTACCCTAGGAGAGAGAGACATACAGCCGCTCAGAGATCTGTCTGTGTTTGTTACCCTAGGAGAGAGAGACATACAGCCGCTCAGAGATCTGTCTGTGTTAGTTACCCTAGGAGAGAGAGACATACAGCCGCTCAGAGATCTGTCTGTGTTCGTTACCCTAGGAGAGAGAGACATACAGCCGCTCAGAGATCTGTCTGTGTTCGTTACCCTAGGAGAGAGAGACATACAGCCGCTCAGAGATCTGTCTGTGTTCGTTACCCTAGGAGAGAGAGACATACAGCCGCTCAGAGATCTGTCTGTGTTCGTTACCCTAGGAGAGAGAGACATACAGCCGCTCAGAGATCTGTCTGTGTTCGTTACCCTAGGAGAGAGAGACATACAGCCGCTCAGAGATCTGTCTGTGTTCGTTACCCTAGGAGAGAGAGACATACAGCCGCTCAGAGATCTGTCTGTGTTCGTTACCCTAGGAGAGAGAGACATACAGCCGCTCAGAGATCTGTCTGTGTTCGTTACCCTAGGAGAGAGAGACATACAGCCGCTCAGAGATCTGTCTGTGTTTGTTACCCTAGGAGAGAGAGACATACAGCCGCTCAGAGATCTGTCTGTGTTCGTTACCCTAGGAGAGAGAGACATACAGCCGCTCAGAGATCTGTCTGTGTTCGTTACCCTAGGAGAGAGAGACATACAGCCGCTCAGAGATCTGTCTGTGTTCGTTACCCTAGGAGAGAGAGACATACAGCTGCTCAGAGATCTGTCTGTGTTCGTTACCCTAGGAGAGAGAGACATACAGCCGCTCAGAGATCCGTCTGTGTTTGTTATGCTGGAAGAGAGAGACATACAGCCGCTCAGAGATCCGTCTGTGTTTGTTATGCTGGAAGAGAGAGACATACAGCCGCTCAGAGATCTGTCTGTGTTTGTTATGCTGGAAGAGAGAGAGAGACAGATGTAGGATCTTAAACTTGACCCTTTCCTCACAGGAGAAAAATAGTCCTGCAGCAGAAGGATTTTAACATCTGAAGAAATATTTACCATGGCCACCAGAGGGCAGCTGGAAGCGGTGTTTTGTATACTGAACAAAAATATAACTGCAACATGTCAAGTACTGGTCTCATGTTTCATGAGCTGAAACAAAAGGTGCCATAAATTTTCAAAAGTTTATTTCGCTCAAATGGAGGATTTCTGCCCCTTTGTGGGGAAAAAAACTAAACTAATTCTGATTGGCTGGGCCTGGCTCCCCAGTGGGTGGGCCTATACCTTCCCAGACCCACCCATGGCTGTGCCCCTGCCTAGTCATGTGAATTCCATAGTTTAGGGCCAAATGAATATATTTTTCATTTTTTCAATTGACAGATTTCCTTCTATGAACTGCAGCTCAGTAAAATCATTGAAATTGTTGCATGTTGAGTATATATATTTTTTTATATATACACACGATACAGTAATGTACCTTCTGCAGGTTACGTGCAGGCTAGTGTGTCTCGTGTGAATTCTTATGTGGATTATAATACATTTACACATTTATAGGGGACAAGTGTATGTTTTGTTAAGGAAAATGTGTTTTAAATTGTTTTATTATATGTCGAAGGCACACGTACAGTGGGGCAAAAAAGTATTTAGTCAGCCACCAGTGGTGCAAGTTCTCCCACTTAAAAAGATGAGAGGCCTGTAATTTTCATCATAGGTAGACTTCAACTATGACAGACAAAATGAGAAAAGAAATCCAGAAAATCACATTGTAGGATTTTTAATTTATTTATTTGCAAATTATGGTGGAAAATAAGTACAGAGGTTACAGACACACGTACAGACCTGGGTTCCAATCTGCTGTTTAGCTCCTGGATGAACGTCTGTTTTAAGCGCTATAATTCCGCTTGGTAACAGCTCCCGAGCGGCGCCGCGGTCTAAAGCACTGCATCTCAGTGCTAGAGGCGTCACTACAACACCCTGGTTCGAATCCAGGCTGCATCACAACCGGCCGTGATTGGGAGTCCCATACGGCGGCGCACAATTTTCGATTTCTATTCTTTCTATTCTGGTTAGAGCCAGTTTGCGCTGTTCTGTGAAGGGAGTAGTACACAGCGTTGTACCAGATCTTCAGTTTCTTGGCAATTACTCGCATGGAATAGCCTTAATTTCTCAGAACAAGAATAGACTGACGAGTTTCACAAGAAATGTCTTTGCTTCTGGCCATTTTGAGCCTGTAATCGAACCCACAAATGCTGATGCTCCAGATACTCAACTAGTCTAAAGAAGGCCAGTTTTATTGCTTCTTTAATCAGAACAACAGTTTTCAGCTGTGCTATCATAATTGAAAAAGGGTTTTCTAATGATCAATTAGCCTTTTAAAATAATAAACTTGGATTATCTAACACAACGTGCCATTGGAACACAGGAGTGATGGTTTCTGATAATGGGCCTCTGTACGCCTATGTAGATATTCCATAAAAAAATCTGCTGTTTCCAGCTACAATAGTAATTTACAACATTAACAATGTCTACACTGTATTTCTGATCAATTTTATGTTATTTTAAAATGGACAAAAAAAATGTGCTTTTCTTTAAAAAACAAAGACATTTCTAAGTGACCCAAAACTTTTCAAGGGTAGTGTATGTATAGTGTGTGTAGTGTGTGTATAGTGTGTGTATAGTGTGTGTATAGTGTGTGTGTGT
>NC_092171.1:37183449-37318449 GCF_045791955.1 Oncorhynchus clarkii lewisi | reverse complement strand
TTGAGTTCCTTATGAAGGCCATTTATATTAACATTGCATGGTTACATTACAAATACAGCATGATGTCCACTCAGTAGAGCCTGGTGACACAGCACTTCCTCTCATTTCCTTTCTAGACAGACTGCTCCCCGGGCCTTGTTAAGGTATTGCCATTGGAGCTAACAGTATTTCATGCATGAAATATAGAGCCTAATCAGACTTGCCTGTGCTAACGATTCTCACAGGTGAAATAAATGATCAAAATGACTTTGCTCATGATGAGCACCATTCAAATAAATTATACAACTGTAACAACTGCCTGAAACATCAATAAAGATGAGTTCAATGTAAGATGTTGTTTTTAGGAGACACTGGTGCTCCCAAATCTAATCAACCGGGTGTATAAGATGAGGGAACGTTTTGCAGCACACCTGCTGAAAACCACTGATGAGAGAGACACAGAGAAAACATACAGAGACACGGAGAGAGACACGGAGACACATACAGAGAGACACAGAGACACATACAGAGAGACACAGAGACAGAGAGACATACAGAGGGAGACACAGAGACATACAGAGACCGAGAGAGAGTGACACAGAGACAGAGAGACATAAAGAGAGAGAGAGAGACACAGAGACATACAGAGACCGTACGAGACAAAGAGAGTGTCACAGAGACAGAGAGACATAAAGAGAGAGACACAGAGACAGAGAGAGAGTGACACAGACAGAAAGACATAAAGAGAGAGAGAGACAGAGACATACAGAGACCGAGCGAGACAGAGAGAGAGACACATACAGAGAGACACAGAGACACATACAGAGAGACACAGAGACAGAGAGACATAAAGAGAGAGAGACACAGAGGCAGAGAGACATACAGAGAGAGAGAGAGAGACATACAGAGACCGAGAGAGAGAGAGAGAGAGAGAGAGAGAGAGAGAGAGAGAGATACAGAGACAGAGAGAGAGAGAGACATACAGAGAGAGAGAGAGACATACAGAGAGAGAGAGAGAGAGAGACACAGAGACATACAGAGACCGTACGAGACAAAGAGAGTGTCACAGAGACAGAGAGACATAAAGAGAGAGACACAGAGACAGAGAGAGAGTGACACAGACAGAGAGACATAAAGAGAGAGAGAGAGACATACAGAGACCGAGCGAGACAGAGAGAGAGACACATACAGAGAGACACAGAGACACATACAGAGAGACACAGAGACAGAGAGACATAAAGAGAGAGAGAGAGAGAGATACAGAGACAGAGAGAGACATACAGAGAGAGAGAGAGATACAGAGACATACAGAGAGAGAGAGAGAGACATACAGAGCGAGAGAGAGAGAGAGAGACAGAGTTAGAGAGAGACATACAGAGACAGAGAGAGAGAGACATACAGAGAGAGAGAGAGACATACAGAGAGAGAGACATACAGAGAGAGAGACATACAGAGAGAGAGAGAGAGAGAGAGAGAGACAGAGTTAGAGAGAGACATACAGAGACAGAGAGAGAGAGAGACATACAGAGAGAGAGAGAGACATACAGAGAGAGAGAGAGAGAGAGAGAGAGACATAGAGAGAGAGAGAGACACAGAGACATACAGAGACCGTACGAGACAAAGAGAGTGTCACAGAGACAGAGAGACATAAAGAGAGAGACACAGAGACAGAGAGAGAGTGACACAGAGACAGAGAGACATAAAGAGAGAGAGAGACATACAGAGACCGAGCGAGACAGAGAGAGAGACACATACAGAGAGACACAGAGACACATACAGAGAGACACAGAGACAGATAGACATAAAGAGAGAGAGACAGAGACACATACAGAGACAGAGAGAGACATACAGAGACAGAGAGAGAGAGACATACAGAGACAGAGAGACATACAGAGACAGAGAGAGAGACAGAGAGAGACATACAGAGAGAGAGAGAGAGACAGAGAGACATACAGAGACAGAGAGAGAGACGGAGAGAGAGAGACATACAGAGAGAGAGAGACATACAGAGACAGAGAGAGAGACAGAGAGACAGACAGAGAGAGACATACAGAGACAGAGAGAGACATACAGAGACAGACAGAGAGAGACATACAGAGACAGAGAGAGACATACAGAGACACAGAGAGACATACAGAGACAGAGACGGTCCTTACCTGTCCCCATGTACCCTGGTGGGAATTGCTGTAGAATACCCATAGTGCCGTTGGGCAAAGCGGGGCTGCCAATGGACGGCAGCAAGGGAATGGGCATCATTGACGTGGAAACCAGGGGGGCCATGCCTGTAGCTGTTGGGATCATGGGGGTGAGGCCGCTCATAGGTGTCATGGGTGAGAGGTTAGGGGTGAGCATGGCGATGCCTCCGGGCATCATGGAAAGGTTTGGCACGGCAACAGCTCCTGGAGAGACACACAACATTAAAGAGACAAAATAAACATTAAGATGAAGCATCTACAGACATACTGAGAACAGAAGAGAAGTCTACGCATGTGTGTCTGTTTTAAAGTACCGTAGCGCGAGGCGGACATGGCGTCCGTAGAGGAGGGGTTAGGGGCGGGCACTGGCGGTTGCTTCATGATGATTGGTAAAGTTGAGAGAAGGGGCGTGCCCTGCAGTTTGAGCTTAATGAGCTTCATGGAGATGGAGAACTCCAACCTGTCCATCTTCCCATCCTTACCCATGTCAGCCAGCGCCCTGGGGGTCAGAGAGGGTCATTACTTTGGAATATCCTCACACGGGGAACAAACATGTAGACATATTGCTTACGTGTTACTTCCTTACTCTGTGTGTGACTGGAGAGCAGCTGGTCACAAGATCGAATGCCAGAACGTACGTGTGTGTGTGTGTGTGTGTGTGTGTGTGTGTGTGTGTGTGTGTGTGTGTGTGTGTGTGTGTGTGTGTGTGTGTGTGTGTGTACTGTGAATAAAGTTAATGTTTAGCATTTGTTATATTTTTCCTTTCTGTAATACACAATCTGCCAGTGTTATTAGTGCAAGGTGCGGGTAGAATGTTATGGATTGTTCTCAAATATGTTGATAGTGTTTGACTGGAGGCGCTGAGGCTGAGGACACACTGATTATTACTGTATTCTGTGACGGTGTGTGACTCAGTAGCGGACTTCCTAAGTGCCTCTCAGCTGGCGTTTACACGACTCTTCTTGACTGTTATCTTGGCAAGAAAATCCAGTGTATATTTGGTCTTGTGTTTTAGGTTATTGTCCAGCTGAAAGGTGAATTCTTCTCCCAGTGTCTTGCCTGTGCTTAGCTCCATTCTTTCTTTTTTATCCTGAAAAACTCCCCAGTCCTTAATGATGACAAGCACACCCATAACATGATGCAGCCATATCTATGCTTGAAAATATGGAGAGTGGTACTCAGTAATGTGTTGTATTGGATTTTCCCCAAACCTAACACTTTGTATTCAGGACAAAAAGGTAATTTCTTTGCCACATGTTTTGCATTATTACTTTAGTGCCTTGTTGCAAACAGGATGCATGTTTTGGAATATTTGTATTATGTACAGGTTTCCTTCTTTTCACTGTCATTTAGGTTAGTATTGTGGAGTGACTACAATGTTGTTGATTCATCCTCAGTTTTCTCCTATCACAGCCATTAAACTCTGTAACTGTTTTAAAGTCACCATTGGCCTCATGGTGTAATGCCTGAGTGGTTTCCTTCCTCTCCGGAAACTAAGTTAGGAAGGACGTCTGTATCTTTGTAGTGACTCGGTGTATTGATACACCATCCAAAGTGTAATTAATAATGTCACTATGTTCAAAGGGATATTCAATGTCTGCTTTAAAAAAAATCTGTATCTACCAATAGGTGCCCTTCTTTGTGAGGCAATGGAAAACCTCCCTGGTCTTTGTGGTTGAATCTGTGTTTGAAATTCACTGCTCGACTGAGGGACCCTACAGATGTGTGGAGTACCGAGATGAGGTAGTCATTCAAAAATCATGCTCAACACTATTACTTGTTAAGCACATTTTACCCATTCACTTACAGTGCCTTGCGAAAGTATTCGCCCCCCTTGAACTTTGCGACCTTTTGCCACATTTCAGGCTTCAAACATAAAGATATAAAACTGTATTTTTTTGTGAAGAATCAACAACAAGTGGGACACAATCATGAAGTGGAACGACATTTATTGGATATTTCAAACTTTTTTAACAAATCAAAAACTGAAAAATTGGGTGTGCAAAATTATTCAGCCCCCTTAAGTTAATACTTTGTAGCGCCACCTTTTGCTGCGATTACAGCTGTAAGTCGCTTGGGGTATGTCTCTATCAGTTTTGCACATCGAGAGACTGACATTTTTTTCCCATTCCTCCTTGCAAAACAGCTCTCAGATACAGGACAGATACTTTAAATTAAACTTTATTCTCTGATATATTTTTGACCATCTGTTTTGCCATGTATGAATCTGGTATCCAATGCATTTCTATGTTCTAATAGCAGTAAGACCAAATGCAATGGTTTTGTCTGTAATGTCGGACCACAGTAAGACTAGCTGTCGCCATGGAGATCCTAATAAATCAAATCAAATGTTTAATCAAAATCAAATAGCTAAATTACCCCCCCCCCCCTCCCTCCCTCCAGCTTAGACTGTTAAGGATTAAGGTTAATAATATTATAATTCTCTGTTGAGCAACTTGTAAAATCTTTTTAAATGACCTTATTAACGACTGCTCTCCTTAGTCACCTGGAAATTCCTATTACTGTCTGTGTGTCTGTCTGTGTGTCTGGCTGTGTGTCTGGCTGTGTGTCTGGCTGTGTGTCTGCCTGTGTGTCTGTGTGTACCATATCTCTGCAAGAACCGAGGAGGGAAGACCCGACTGCAAGAAGAACTTCCTGGCCCGCTCCCCTGGAGAGAGAGAACAAGAGAGAACGAGAGCGAGAGCGAGAGCGAGAGAGAGAGAGAGAGAGAAAGAGAGAGAGAGAGAGAGAGAGAGAGTGAGAGAGAAAGAGAGAGTGAGAGAAAGAGAGAGAGAGAGAGAGAGAGAGAAAGAGAGAGAGAGAGAAAGAGAGAGAGAGAGAAAGAGAGAAAGAGAGAGAGAGAGAAAGAGAGAGAGAGAAAGAGAGAGAAAGAGAAAGAGAGAGAGAGGATGAGAGAGAGAGAGAGCGAGGACGAGAGAGAGAGAGCGAGGACGAGAGAGAGAGAGAGAGGACGAGAGAGAGAGAGAGAGAGAGAGAACAAGAGAGAGAGAGAGAACAAAAGAGAGAGCGAGAGAGAGAACAAGAGAGAGAGAGAGAGAACAAGAGAAAGAGCGAGAGAGAGAAAGAAAGAAAGAGAGAACAAAAGAGAGACCGAACGAGAGAGAGAGCAAGAGAGAGAGAGCAAGAGAGAGAGCAAGAGAGAGAGAGCAAGAGAGAGAGAGCAAGAAAGAGAGAGCAAGAGAGAGAGAGCAAGAGAGAGAGAGCAAGAGAGAGAGAGAGCGAGAGAGAGAGCAAGAGAGAGAGAGCGAGAGAGCGAGAGAGCGAGAGAGAGAGAGAGCAAGAGAGCGAGAGAGCAAGAGAGCGAGAGAGCGAGAGAGCGAGAGAGCGAGAGAGAGAGAGAGCAAGAGAGAGAGCAAGAGAGAGCGCAAGAGAGAGAGAGAGCAAGAGAGAGAGAGCAAGAGAGAGAGAGCAAGAGAGAGAGAGAGCAAGAGAGAGAGAGAGCAAGAGAGAGAGAGAGCAAGAGAGAGAGAGAACGAGAGCGAGCAAGAGAGAGAGAACGAGAGCGAGCAAGAGAGAGAGAACGAGAGAGAATGAGAACGAGAGAGAGAGAACGAGAGAGAGAGCGAGAGAGAGAGCGCGAGAGAGAGAGAGAACGAGAGAGAGAGAGAACGAGAGATAGAGAACGAGAGAGAGAACGAGAGAGAGAGAGCGAACGAGAGAGAGAGAACGAAAGAGAGAGAGAGAGAACGAGAGAGAGAGAGAGAGAGAGAACGAGAGAGAGAGAGAGAACGAGAGAGAGAGAGAACGAGAGAGAGAGAACGAGAGAGAGAGAGAGAACAAGAGAGAGAGAGAACGAGAGAGAGAGAGAACGAGAGAGAGAGAGAGAACGAGAGAGAGACAACAGAAAAGACATCACAGTATGGAGGATGGGGGAGAAAACGTAGTAAAATGTTGGTGTGGACGCATGCGGTGTCTTGGTACCTGAGACGTAGCCCATGGTGGGAGAGAGGGTGTCAAACTGTTTATCATGTTTGTTCCTCTCTTCTGTAGAGATAGCCCACACACTGAGGTCACCTGGAGACAGAGAGAGGGTGTCAAACTATCTGTCAGGCCTACACGTCTATCAGGCCTACACGTCTGTCAGGCCTACACATCTGTCAGGACAAGGCTAACAGGTCTGTGGTAGTAAGACACATTTTTACGCTTTAGTCATTTAGCAGATGCTCTAATCCAGAGAGATTTACAGTAGTGAGTCAGCGAGATTTACAGTAGTGAGTCAGCGAGATTTACAGTAGTGAGTCAGCGAGATTAACAGTAGTGAGTGCATCCATTTTCATACTGGTCCCTCGTGGGAATTAACCCACAACTCTGGCGCCACACAGTACCAACTGAGCCACCCTCCCAGGGGCTTACTGAAAGTGGACACGGGGCTTACTGAAAGTGGACACGGGGTTTACTGAAAGTGGACACGGGGCTTACTGAAAGTGGACACGGGGCTTACTGAAAGTGGACACGGGGCTTACTGAAAGTGGACACGGGGCTTACTGAAAGTGGACACGGGGCTTACTGAAAGTGGACACGGGGCTTACTGAAAGTGGACACGGGGCTTACTGAAAGTGGACACGGGGCTTACTGAAAGTGGACACGGGGCTTACTGAAAGTGGATATGGGGCTTACAGTACAGTACAGGACAATATTTTCTTGAATCCATTGATCCAGTAGGTAGAGTATGTTTGTGCTGGGACTCAGTAGGGTTTCGCCCTGTTAATCCAGGCTTATTTCACATCGTTCAGACTGAACAGGGAGAACCACATAACAGAGGTACGTAGAGTTAGATACAACAGTACAGCATCAGGGAGGTACGTAGAGTTAGATAACACTAGAGTAGCATCAGGGAGGTACGTAGAGTTAGATACAACAGAACAGCATCAGGGAGGGACGTAGAGTTAGATACAACAGAACAGTATCAGGGAGGGACGTAGAGTTAGATACAACAGAACAGCATCAGGGAGGGACGTAGAGTTAGATACAACAGAACAGCATCAGGGAGGGACGTAGAGTTAGATACAACAGAACAGCATCAGGGAGGGACGTAGAGTTAGATACAACAGAACAGCATCAGAGAGGGACGTAGAGTTAGATACAACAGAACAGTATCAGGGAGGGATGTAGAGTTAGATACAACAGAACAGCATCAGGGAGGGACGTAGAGTTAGATACAACAGAACAGCATCAGGGAGGGACGTAGAGTTAGATACAACAGAACAGCATCAGGGAGGGACGTAGAGTTAGATACAACAGAACAGCATCAGGGAGGGACGTAGAGTTAGATACAACAGAACAGTATCAGGGAGGGACGTAGAGTTAGATACAACAGAACAGCATCAGGGAGGGACGTAGAGTTAGATACAACAGAACAGCATCAGGGAGGGACGTAGAGTTAGATACAACAGAACAGCATCAGGGAGGGACGTAGAGTTAGATACAACAGAACAGCATCAGGGAGGGACGTAGAGTTAGATACAACAGAACAGCATCAGGGAGGAACGTAGAGTTAGATACAACAGAACAGCATCAAGGAGGGACGTAGAGTTAGATACAACAGAACAGCATCAGGTACAGCAGATACAGCAGTAGAACAGACTCAGGTACAGTAGATACAGCAGTAGAACAGACTCAGGTACAGTAGACATAGCAGTAGAACAGACTCAGGTACAGTAGATACAGCAGTAGAACAGACTCAGGTACAGTAGACAGCAGATACAGCAGTAGAACAGACTCGGGTACAGTAGACAGTAGACACAGCAGTAGAACTGACACAGCAGTAGAACAGACTCAGGTACAGTAGATACAGCAGTAGAACAGACTCAGGTACAGTAGATACAGCAGTAGAACAGACTCAGGTACAGTAGATACAGCAGTAGAACAGACTCAGGTACAGTAGATACAGCAGTAGAACAGACTCAGGTACAGTAGACATAGCAGTAGAACAGACTCAGGTACAGTAGACATAGCAGTAGAACAGACTCAGGTACAGTAGACACAGCAGTAGAACAGACTCAGGTACAGTAGACACAGCAGTAGAACAGACTCAGGTACAGCAGACAGTAGAGACAGCAGTAGAACAGACTCAGGTACAGTAGATACAGCAGTAGAACAGACTCAGGTACAGTAGATACAGCAGTAGAACAGACTCAGGTACAGTAGACATAGCAGTAGAACAGACTCAGGTACAGTAGATACAGCAGTAGAACAGACTCAGGTACAGTAGACAGCAGATACAGCAGTAGAACAGACTCAGGTACAGTAGACAGTAGACACAGCAGTAGAACTGACACAGCAGTAGAACAGACTCAGGTACAGTAGATACAGCAGTAGAACAGACTCAGGTACAGTAGATACAGCAGTATAACAGACTCAGGTACAGTAGATACAGCAGTAGAACAGACTCAGGTACAGTAGATACAGCAGTAGAACAGACTCAGGTACAGTAGACATAGCAGTAGAACAGACTCAGGTACAGTAGACATAGCAGTAGAACAGACTCAGGTACAGTAGACACAGCAGTAGAACAGACTCAGGTACAGTAGACAGTAGACACAGCAGTAGAACAGACTCAGGTACAGTAGATACAGCAGTAGAACAGACTCAGGTACAGTAGACACAGCAGTAGAACAGACTAAGGTACAGTAGACAGTAGACACAGCAGTAGAACAGACTCAGGTACAGTAGATACAGCAGTAGAACAGACTCAGGTACAGTAGATACAGCAGTAGAACAGACTCAGGTACAGTAGATACAGCAGTAGAACCGACTCAGGTACAGTAGACACAGCAGTAGAACAGACTCAGGTACAGTAGACATAGCAGTAGAACAGACTCAGGTACAGTAGACATAGCAGTAGAACAGACTCAGGTACAGTAGACACAGCAGTAGAACAGACTCAGGTACAGTAGACAGTAGACACAGCAGTAGAACAGACTCAGGTACAGTAGATACAGCAGTAGAACAGACTCAGGTACAGCAGATACAGCAGTAGAACAGACTCAGGTACAGTAGATACAGCAGTAGAACAGACTCAGGTACAGTAGATACAGCAGTAGAACAGACTCAGGTACAGTAGATACAGCAGTAGAACAGACTCAGGTACAGTAGATACAGCAGTAGAACAGACTCAGGTACAGTAGATACAGCAGTAGAACAGACTCAGGTACAGTAGATACAGCAGTAGAACAGACTCAGGTACAGTAGACAGCAGATACAGCAGTAGAACAGACTCAGGTACAGTAGATACAGCAGTAGAACAGACTCAGGTACAGTAGATACAGCAGTAGAACCGACTCAGGTACAGTAGACACAGCAGTAGAACAGACTCAGGTACAGTAGACATAGCAGTAGAACAGACTCAGGTACAGTAGACATAGCAGTAGAACAGACTCAGGTACAGTAGACACAGCAGTAGAACAGACTCAGGTACAGTAGACAGTAGACACAGCAGTAGAACAGACTCAGGTACAGTAGATACAGCAGTAGAACAGACTCAGGTACAGCAGATACAGCAGTAGAACAGACTCAGGTACAGTAGATACAGCAGTAGAACAGACTCAGGTACAGTAGATACAGCAGTAGAACAGACTCAGGTACAGTAGATACAGCAGTAGAACAGACTCAGGTACAGTAGATACAGCAGTAGAACAGACTCAGGTACAGTAGATACAGCAGTAGAACAGACTCAGGTACAGTAGACAGCAGATACAGCAGTAGAACAGACTCAGGTACAGTAGACACAGCAGTAGAACTGACACAGCAGTAGAACAGACTCAGGTACAGCAGATACAGCAGTAGAACAGACTCAGGTACAGTAGACATAGCAGTAGAACAGACTCAGGTACAGTAGACATAGCAGTAGAACAGACTCAGGTACAGTAGATACAGCAGTAGAACACTCAGGTACAGTAGATACAGCAGTAGAACACTCAGGTACAGTAGATACAGCAGTAGAACAGACTCAGGTACAGTAGACAGTAGACACAGCAGTAGAACAGACTCAGGTATAGTAGACAGTAGACACAGCAGTAGAACAGACTCAGGTACAGTAGATACAGCAGTAGAACAGACTCAGGTACAGTAGATACAGCAGTAGAACAGACTCAGGTACAGTAGACACAGCAGTAGAACAGACTCAGGTACAGTAGACACAGCAGTAGAACAGACTCAGGTACAGTAGACAGTAGACACAGCAGTAGAACTGACACAGCAGTAGAACAGACTCAGGTACAGTAGATAGTAGACACAGCAGTAGAACTGACACAGCAGTAGAACAGACTCAGGTACAGTAGATACAGCAGTAGAACAGACTCAGGTACAGTAGATACAGCAGTAGAACAGACTCAGGTACAGTAGATACAGCAGTAGAACAGACTCAGGTACAGCAGATACAGCAGTAGAACAGACTCAGGTACAGTAGATACAGCAGTAGAACAGACTCAGGTACAGTAGACACAGCAGTAGAACAGACTCAGGTACAGTAGATATAGCAGTAGAACAGACTCAGGTACAGTAGACAGTACCAGACACACACACACAGAGTAATGAAGCCGTGGTCTTACCATTCATGGCTGCAGGTGGCAGAGGGGGCGGCTCCCGCTCCTCTACTCAGCCGGCCGGCTCGCAGTCATCTGCAAAACACACACACCCACACTAGTGTCCAAGCACACTGAGCAAAACGTCCTCTCATAAATAATGAAGGGAGGGCAGAGCGCTGCTCATCCCAGAGAGAGAGGTAAAGAGAGAGAGAGAGAGAGAGAGAGAGAGAGAGAGTAGAGAGAGAGCGAGAGAGAGAGAGAGAGAGGTAGAGAGAGAGAGAGAGAGAGAGAGAGAGGTAAAGAGAGAGAGAGAGAGAGAGGTAAAGAGAGAGAGAGAGAGAGAGGTAAAGAGAGAGAGAGAGAGAGAGGTAAAGAGAGAGAGAGAGAGAGAGAGGTAAAGAGAGAGAGAGAGAGAGAGGTAAAGAGAGAGAGAGAGAGAGAGGTAAAGAGAGAGAGAGAGGTAAAGAGAGAGAGAGAGAAAGAGGTAAAGAGAGAGAGAGAGAGAGAGAACAAGAACACAGTGAAAGAATACCTGACCACTGTGACTGACCCAAACTTAAGGAAAGCTTTGACTATGTAGACTCAGTGAGCATAGCCTTGCTATTGAGAAAGGCCGCCGTAGGCAGACATGGCTCTCAAGAGAAGACAGGCTATGTGCACACTGCCCACAAAATGAGGTGGAAACTGAGCTGCACTTCCTAACCTCCTGCCCAATGTATGACCATATTAGAGACACATATTTCCCTCAGATTACACAGATCCACAAAGAATTTGAAAACAAATCCAATTTTGATAAACTCCCATATCTACTGGGTGAAATTCCACAGTGTGCCATCAAAGCAGCAAGATTTGTGACCTGTTGCCACAAGAAAAGGGCAACCAGTGAAGAACAAACACCATTGTAAATACAACCCATATTTATGCTTATTTATTTTCCCTTGTGTACTTTAACCATTTGTACATTGTTACAACACTGTATATATATGACATTTGTAATGTCTTTATTGTTTTGAAACTTCTGTATGTGTAATGTTTAATGTTAATTTTTATTGTTTATTTCACTTTTGTATATTATCTACCTCACTTGCTTTGGCAATGTTAACACACGTTTCCCATCCCAATAAAGCCCCTTGAATTGAATTGAATTGAGATTGATAAAGAGAGGAGCAGCTGCTCAGTTTCTCATTGGTCAGCAGGTTAACAGGGTTTCTCCTGTTGCCCTTAGAGTCACACACAGAGACCCCAGGGCCACTTCCCAACTCTACAGCTAAACAGAGACACCAGGGCCACTTCCCAACTCTACAGCTAAACAGAGACACCAGGGCCACTTCCCAACTCTACAGCTACACAGAGACACCAGGGCCACTTCCCAACTATACAGCTACACAGAGACACCAGGGCCACGTCCCAACTCTACAGCTACACAGAGACACCAGGGCCACGTCCCAACTCTACAGCTACACAGAGACACCAGGGCCACGTCCCAACTCTACAGCTACACCAGGGCCACGTTCCAACTCTACAGCTACACAGAGACACCAGGGCCACGTCCCAACTGTACAGCTACACAGAGACACCAGGGCCACCTCCCAACTCTACAGCTAAACAGAGACACCAGGGCCACGTCCCAACTCTACAGCTAAACAGAGACACCAGGGCCACGTCCCATTCTTTTCTGAGCCAGCCAGCCAGCCAGCCAGCCAGCCAGCCAGCCAGCCAGCCAGCCAGCCAGCCAGCCAGCCAGCATGTGTGAAGAAAGATGTGTGTAATAACAAGCATAGCACCAAAACATCTGAACTCCTCAGGTACACATTGGTGCAACGACAGTGCTTTTTTCGTGAATGCACTTGTTAAATCATCTGTTTGGCGAAGTAGGCTGTGATTCAATGATAAATTAACAGGCATCGCATCGATTATATGCAACGCAGGACAAGCTAGATAAACTAGTACTATCATCAACCATGTGTAGTTAACTAGTGATTATGTTAATATTGTTTTTTATAAGATACAGCTAATGATAGCTAGCACCTTACCTTGGCTCCTTGCTGCACTCGCATAACAGGTAGTCAGCCTGCCACACAGTCTCCTCGTGGAGTGCAATGTAATCGGCCATGATCGGTGCCCAAAAATGCCGATTTACCAATTGTTATGAAAACTTGAAAATCGGCCCTAATGAAATCGGCCATTCCGATTAATCGGGTCGACCTCTAGTTAGGTCATACAAGGAAAACAAAGGAGAATTCCAATGACGCTTCTTTTCCTCTTCCAGTTCAGTTACCCACAGACACCAGCATTTCCTGTCCGGCTACTCGGAAGCAGTCAGCTGACAGGAAGTCAGCACAGCTATTCAACTATCTACTTACAGGGCCAGATTTGAAAAAGGTCAGACATTTTCTACATGGGATTCCTTTTCCTTATATCACACAAAACAAAACATCTGAACTCCTCAACAAGCATTTTCGCTAGATATTTGGCTTTCTTGTGGAGGCAACCAGCCCTTCCTTAAGCTCACGAAGGCTTCTCTCTTGACAGCATTATTATCCTTGCTTAGCAAACCCAACTTCCTTACGTAAAAGTAGATCTTGATGCTATGATGGCCATAACTGAATCCATAGCATTTATTAACTCATTCATACCCCCAGACTTATTCCACATTTAGTTACATCCTGAATTAAAAAATGTACACACAATAACCCACAATGACAAAAGTGAAAACATGTTTTTAGACATTTTTGCAAATGTATTAAAAAATGAAATACTTAAATATCTAGTGTTCATAAGTATTCATGCCACTGAGTCAACACATGTTAGAATAACCTTTGGCAGTGATTAGAGCTGTGAGTCTTTCTGGTTAACTCTAAGAGTTTTGCACACCTGGATTGTACAATATTTGCACATCATTATTTTAAAAATTCTTCGAGCTCTGTCAAGTTGGTGGTTGATCATTGCTAGACAGCCATTTTCAAGTCTTTCCATAGTCAAAACTGTAACTAGGCCACTCAGGAACATTCAATGTCATCTTGGTAAGATACTCCAGTGCATATTTGGCCTTGTGTTTCAGGTTATGGTCCAGCTGAAAGGTGATTTAATCTCCCAGTGTCTGGTGGAAAGCACACTGAACAAGGTTTTGCATGTGTCTAGCTCCATTCCGTTTCTTTTTATCCTAAAAGACTCCCAAGTCCTTGCCGATGACAAGCATACCCACAACCTGATGCAGCCACCGCAATGCTTGAAAATATGAGGAGTGGTATTCGGTAATGTGTTGTGTTGGATTTGTTCCAAACTTAACACTTTCTATTCAGGACATTAAGTTCATTTCTTTGCCACATTCTTTTGCAGTTTTACTTTAGTTAGTTGTTGCAAACAAGATGCATGTTTTGGATTTTTTAAATATTCTGTACAGGTTTCCTTCCCTTCACTGTGTCAATTGGGTTAGCATTGTGGAAGAACTACAATGTTGTTCATCCATCCATCAGTTTTTTTCCTATCACAGCCATTAAACTCTGTTTTAATGTCACCATTGGCCTCATGATGAAATCACTAAGTGGTTTCCTTCCTCTCCGGCAACTGAGTTAGGAAGGACACTGTATCTTTGTAGTGGCTGGGTGTATTGATACACCATCCAAAGTGTAATTAATAACTTCACTATTCTCAATTCAAGATTCAATGTCTGCTTTTTTTACCCATCTACCAATAGGTGCCCTTCTGTGCAAGGCATTGGAAAACCTCCCTGTGGTTGAATCTGTTTGAAATTCACTGCTCGACTGAGGGATCTTACAGATAATTGTATGTGTGGGGTACAGACGAGGTAGTCATTCAAAAAGCATGTTAAGTCCATGAAACTTATTATGCGACTTCTTGCTAAGGATTTAGGCTTACCATAACAAACCATAACAAAGGGGTTGAATACTTAGGCACTGTATGTGGCAGGGACTCCAGAAAATCAGACTATAAAGGCGAAAACCACACCAACGCCTTGCTCTCGGATAAGCAAAACACCTTCGCCCGCTTCTAGGAAAACACAGTGCCACCGACGTGGGCCCCCACCGCTCAGGAGGACTGTCTGCCCACGAGGTTTGTCTGCCCACGAGGACTGTCTGCCCACGAGGACTGTCTGCTCACGAGGACTGTCTGCTCACGAGGACTGTCTGCCCACGAGGACTGTCTGCCCACGAGGACTGTCTGCCCACAGGGACTGTCTGCCCACGGGGACTGTCTGCCCACGGGGACTGTCTGCCCACGGGGACTGTCTGCCCACGAGGACTGTCTGCTCACGAGGACTGTCTGCCCACGAGGACTGTCTGCTCACGAGGACTGTCTGCTCACGAGGACTGTCTGCCCACGAGGACTGTCTGCTCACGAGGACTGTCTGCCCACGAGGACTGTCTGCCCACGAGGACTGTCTGCCCACGAGGACTGTCTGCCCACGAGGACTGTCTGCCCACGAGGACTGTCTGCCCACGAGGACTGTCTGCCTACGAGGACTGTCTACTCACGTTCGCCGTGGCCGACACGAGTAAGACATTTAAGCATGTTAACCCTCGCAAGGCTGCTGGCCCAGACGGCATAACAAGCTGCAGAGCTTGTGCAGACCAGCAGGCTGGAGTGTTTACAGACATATTCAATCTCTCCCTAACCCAGTCTGTCGTCCTCTCTTGCTTCAAAATGTCCAGCATTGTTTCTGTACCCAAGAAAGTGAAAGTACCTGCCCTAAATGTCTAGTCCTGTCATCATGAAGTGCTTTGAGAGACTAGTCAAGGATCATATCACCTCCATCTTACCCGACACCTTAGACCACGTGTCAAACTCATTCCATGAAGGACCGAATGTCTGCAGGTTTTTGCTCCACCCTTGTACTTGATAGAATTAAAGTCACTAATTAGTAAGGAACTCCCCTCACCTGTTAATTTAGGTCATTTAAAAAAAACATTAAAAAAAAATAAAACACACAGACACTTGGCCCACCATGGAATGAGTTCGACACCCCTGCCCTAGACCCACAACAATTTACATACCGCCCCAACAGATCCATGGATGTAGCAATCGCACTGCCTTTCCCATCTGGACAAGAAGAATACCTATGTAAGAATGCTGTTCATCGACTACAGCTCAGCCTTCAACACCATAGTGCCTTCCAATTTCATCACTAAGCTCGGGGCCCTTGGGTCTGAACCCCGCCCTGTGCAACAGAGTCATGGACTTCCTGAAGGGCCGACTCCAGGTGGTACAGGTAAGCAACAAAACCTCCACCACACTGATCATCAACAAGGGGACCCCACAAGGGTGCGTGCTCAGCCCCCTTCTGCACTCCCTGTTCACCCATGACTACGTGGCCATGCGCATGTCCAACTCAATCATCAAGTTTGCAGGTAACAGAGGTAGGCCTGATTACCAACAATGACGAGACAGCCTACAGGGAGGGAGGTGGTGAGGGCCCTGGTGGAGTGGTGCCAGGAAAATAACCACTCCCTCAATGTCAACAAAATGAAGGAGCTGATCGAGGACTTCAGGAGAAAGCACGTCCCCAACCACGAGTGAAAAGCTTCAAGTTCCTCCGCGTGCATGTAAAATAGCGGACCCAGAGAAGCCAAGGGAGGTGATAGGTTGGAATGAAGTGGACCCACAATTGTACAAAAACAATACTTGAATTTATTACAGATATAGGGTTTCAGGATTCAAGGCTTGTCTCAAACAGTCCATAGCAGCAACATTCAGGACATGAAAACTCACAAAAAATGACAAATGTCGAGTCTAAAACTCAGCGTCTCAAAAGGGTTCCTACTGCATCTAAGTCTGGGCCTAAATGGTAAACAGCATAACTAGAGGATTACCCCTTTTCCCAGATCTAAACAGAGCCCAACTCCCCTTACTGGGACTAAATATTGTCTACCAGAACAGCCTAAATCAACTGTCTGTGGAGCACAATGTAAAATGGTGTTCAAATCTCAGCTGAAAGAAAAGGAAAACATGTATCCCCTGTGATCCTCAACCCCACCCACACATATTAACCAATGAGAAGCAGCATTTAATTAGCATAACTTTACTTTGTTAATTAGACCAGGTAACACTATGGAAAACATGATTCGTTAATTGCATTCAATAGTTTAAAATCACCATATTTCGTCATGTACAACTTAGTTTAAAAGACAAGAGCTACATCAAATAGAACATGATTCATGTACAACTTAGTTTAAAAGACAAGAGCTACATCAAATAGAACATGATTCATGTACAACTTAGTTTAAAAGACAAGAGCTACATCAAATAGAACATGATTCATGTACAACTTAGTTTAAAAGACAAGAGCTACATCAAATAGAACATGATTCATGTACAACTTAGTTTAAAAGACAAGAGCTACATCAAATAGAACATGATTCATGTACAACTTAGTTTAAAAGACAAGAGCTACATCAAATAGAACATGATTCATGTACAACTTAGTTAAAAAGACAAGAGCTACATCAAATAGAACATGATTCATGTACAACTTAGTTTAAAAGACAAGAGCTACATCAAATAGAACATGATTCATGTACAACTTAGTTTAAAAGACAAGAGCTACATCAAATAGAACATGATTCATGTACAACTTAGTTTAAAAGACAAGAGCTACATCAAATAGAACATGATTCATGTACAACTTAGTTTAAAAGACAAGAGCTACATCAAATAGAACATGATTCATGTACAACTTAGTTTAAAAGACAAGAGCTACATCAAATAGAACATGATTCATGTACAACTTAGTTTAAAAGACAAGAGCTACATCAAATAGAACATGATTCATGTACAACTTAGTTTAAAAGACAAGAGCTACATCAAATAGAACATGATTCATGTACAACTTAGTTTAAAAGACAAGAGCTACATCAAATAGAACATGATTCATGTACAACTTAGTTTAAAAGACAAGAGCTACATCAAATAGAAGATGATTAGAACTACTACTGAGGGAGACTAAACGCATGGCTGAACTACATGCTAATTATCTAACACACCACACCTGGTTTAAACCTGAACAACCAACTCGGTAGCAAACAACAAAGGTTAGGAACACCTAAACTGGTAGATAGCCATGCATGGATCTTTGCACTTTATCCAAACCACACAATTTATATACATTGAATCATTTAAAGATAATGTTAACTTCCATTTTAAAATGGTAATGAGGCCAGACGAAGGCTGCCTCTTCACAGTGCACATCACTGACAACCTGAAAATGGTCCACACACACACAGACAGTGTGGTGAAGAAGGTGCAACACTGCGCCTCTTCAACACATGGAGGCTGAAGAAGTCTGGCTTGGCCCCTAAGACCCTCAGGAACTACTACAGATGCACCATTGAGAGCATCCTGTCGACCTGTATCACCGTCCGAGCTGTACAGAGGGTGGTGAGTCACCGGGGGAACACTGCCTGCCCACCTGGTGTCACAGGAAGGGTAAGGAGATCATCAAGGACACGAGGTCACCCGAGCCACGACCTGTTCACCCCACTACCATCTAGAAGGTGGAGACAGTACAGGTGCATCAAAGCCTGGGACCGAGAGACTGAAACACAGCTTCTATCTCCAGGCCATCAGACTGTTAAACAGTTATCATCAGCCGGCATCCGCCCAGTAACCTGCCCTGAACATTAGTCACTGTTACTAGCCGGCTACCACCTGGCACTCTACCCTGCACCTTACAGACTGCAGCCCAATGTACATAGAGTCATGGAACACTGGTCACTTTAATGATGTTTACATACAGTTTTACCCACTTTATATGTAAATACTGTATTCTAGTCAAGGCTATATAACTACTGCTGTACACACCTTTTCTATTCATACACTGTCCATACACACCATCATATACATTTACAGTGTATTTACACTGAACAAAAATATAAACGCAACATGTAAAGTGTTGGTCCCATGTTTCATGAGCTGAAATAAAAGATCCCAGAAATGTTCTATATTCACACAAAAAAAAGGTTTATTTCTCTCAAATTTTGTGCACACATTTTTTTACATCCCTGTTAGTGAGCATTTCTCATTTGCCAAAATAATCCATCCACCTGACAGGTGTGGCATATGAAGAAGCTGATAAAAACAGCATGATCATTACACAGGTGCACCTTGTTCTGGGGACAATAAAAGGCCACTCTAAAATGTGCAGATGTCTCACAACACAGTGCCACAGATGTCTCAAGTTTTGAGGGAGTGAGAAATTGGCATGTTGACTGCAGGAATGTCCACCAGAGCGGTTGCCAGCAAATGTAATGTTAATTTCTCTACCATAAGCCGCCTCAAATGTTGTTTTAGAGAATTTGTATTATGTCCTACCGGCCTCACAACCGAAGACCACGTGTATGGCATGTGGGTGAGAGGTTTGCTGATGTCAACGTTGTGAACAGAACAAACCTATCTGTATCAGTGAGAAAGGTGTCCGTGTAGGTGCCTGTCTGGAAAAGAGAAAGGCCTAATCCAGGATGCAAAAAGGTATAGGAAAACATTACTAACAGCCAGGGATCCCCTAGGTCTTTGTGGAGCCTGCTGACACATAACACTGAGCAGCACAACAGGAGAGAATGGTGTCTGACAGGACAGAGAACACAGGCAACTCCATGTTTACAATCCATTTAGAGGAGCGGAGGAGAGGAGACAAGGGCTGGGAATTGCCAGGGACCTCACGATACTATCAGGATACTTAGGTGCCGATACAATATGTATTGCGATTCTCACGATTCTATATGTATTGCGAATCCATACTGCGATTTAGGATGAAGGAGTTTTGGTGCAGGGAATGCCACTTAGCGCGAGCTAACGCCACCTAGCGCTAGCTAACGCCATCTAGCCCTAGCTAAAGCCATCTAGGGCTAGCTAAAGCCATCTAGAGCTCAAAAAATAAGTATATGGATTCTGCACTGACCACATCTTGTGTTGAAAAGGAGAGAATACCGCTACAAAGAGAACAGAGTGACAACTCTGGGCCTGTAGAGATGACATCATCAGAACACCAGTTAACCCTGTCATCATTCTCTGTGGGAGTTCTACTCTACCAACAGGGAATAACACAACACATATCAGGGCTGAGATACAGAGACCGAACAGAAAGGAGAGAGGGTAGGAACAACACACGTCACTGTCCATACCTCTCACTGATCTATTGAGGCAATTCCGTTCGGGGCGATGAGCGCTGACTCAACACACACCTGAGTCATCCTGTCACAGCTCAGGAATGCAGACTGGCAGCTCTGAGAGAGAAATATAGAAAAAAGGAGAAAAAAGAGCTGAGAGAATGAGAGCATGTAGGGTGGGTAGAGGGATACGCCTAGCCGAGACGTGGCCTAAAGCCCATCTCACCATGGTGACATCAGGACTTTAAATGGTGAACTATAGAATCACTGCAACATGAACACAGATTAATGATGTTTACCTTTCTTTCTTTCGGGGCACGCCTCTCCCTCCATTGTTTCACCCTGAAGCCTTTGGGTGAGTTCCATCTAGAAACTCCCTCTACACAGGCCTGTACAGATGATCATTGGGCCTACAGACAGATTAGCTGACAACGTCAGGAAAACGATGCAGGAGTTTCAATGGGGCAGAAGTCTGTTTGTTTGTTGTGATTCTGGACGGCCAGATAGTTAGCAATATTGACAAGAAACTGTGGGAAATCGTAAGTGGCTCGTTTGAGCTAGTTTCATCTGGTTCTTGATACCTTGTCTTGGGGTGTTCTGACTGATACCATGTCTATGCTAATATGGCTCAAATTCACTAGCTAGCTAACCAACAACTGTATCAATGTATTTGAGAATCAACATGTGCTCATTGTGCAAATGTATTTAATGTTTCAATAAACATTGGAAAGGAAATATAGTTTACATGACGTCAACAGTCTCTGTGTCTCTCTCTGTCTCTGGTAGTGATGCACCGATATGCTGTAATAGAAATAAGGTCATGCTATTTAAACAAGAATAAATCATCCTCCCTGATCTTAAAAACATCACTGCAACCCATCTATAGCATATTGATGTGGTCCTTGACATACTGAAGACCTCTCCAGACATTGTAAATATCTGTATATCTGCCTGGACCTACCAGGGATGAAGTTCTCCACAGCCAATCACAGACAAGATGGAGATCAGTGCACAGTTTCCCAAAAGCATCTTAAGGCTAAATTAATCATTTAGGTCAATGGTTCTAACGATGAATTTAACCTTGATCTAGAGAATATTAGGTCACTTGATCTCATCTAGGCTGGATTGGCTATCTGGATGAAGGTTTAATCTGGATTAACGGGTGTGGAACTACTTAAAATCTCTCCCTGATCACAGTCAAGACCAGAGCTGGAGAACAGCTGGCTACTGTTGGTATAGTTTGGGTTATGGGCAATTCCATGGTAATGGAATTGCGTTGAGACTCAAGATTTATCACTTAAAATGTATTCCAAACATAAACCATTGATTTCAAAGTTTAACGAACCATACAACTCTATGCACAAAGACTATTTTAAACAAATTTACACAGAACATTTGACAAAACCATGTTAACTGGAAGAACTGTGCAAATGCAAAGTTTGGTACGAGAATTTCTGTAAAATAGCTTCGTGTTTTTTTTTGTCTCCCCATGTTTTCCAAAAAGTCTAAAATATCTGCTTCGAATTAAGATTGATCGATGTCTTCAGAAAGAATGGGGTGTCAGCTACGACATGACACAAAGGACACAATGGTTATGGAACTAGGTTTACATTAAGTGGATTTCCACCCGGTAACAGAATTGCATCATGGGATCTGTACTACATAGAAATACATAATGATGGATATGAATGTCATTCTCTTCATGGTGATGTATCCTAAATAAGTCAACAAAAAGGTATAAATATACAATATCCTCCGTTGCATATTTAAATATTAAACAACACACTGGCATCAGACCGTCTGTTTCACAAGTTTCAACATCAAAGTACAGCACAGTACAGTAGAGAGGAGTAGAGTTCAGTACAGTACAACACAGTACAGAACAGAACAGTAGAGAGGAGTAGAGTTCAGTACAGTACAGTACAGTAGAGAGGAGTAGAGTTCAGTACAGTACAGCACAGTAGAGAGGAGTAGAGTTCAGTACAGTACAGAACAGAACAGTAGAGAGGAGTAGAGTTCAGTACAGTACAGAACAGTAGAGAGGAGTAGAGTTCAGTTCAGTACAGTACAGAACAGTAGAGAGGAGTAGAGTTCAGTACAGTACAGAACAGAACAGTAGAGAGGAGTAGAGTTCAGTACAGTACAGAACAGTACAGTAGAGAGGAGTAGAGTTCAGTACAGTACAGAGGAGTAGAGTTCAGTACAGTACAGAACAGAACAGTAGAGATGAGTAGAGTTCAGTACAGTACAGAACAGTAGAGAGGAGTAGAGTTCAGTACAGTACAGAACAGAACAGTAGAGAGGAGTAGAGTTCAGTACAGTACAGAACAGAACAGTAGAGAGGAGTAGAGTTCAGTACAGTACAGAACAGAACAGTACAGAGGAGTAGAGTTCAGTACAGTACAGAACAGAACAGTAGAGAGGAGTACAGTACAGTACAGTACAGTAGAGAGGAGTACAGTACAGTACAGTACAGTACAGTACAGTAGAGAGGAGTAGAGTTCAGTACAGTACAGCACAGAACAGTAGAGAGGAGTAGAGTTCAGTACAGTACAGCACAGAATAGAACAGTAGAGAGGAGTAGAGTTCAGTACAGTAGAGTTCAGTACAGTACAGTAGAGAGGAGTAGAGTACAGTACAGTACAGTAGAGAGGAGTAGAGTTCAGTACAGTACAGTACAGTAGAGAGGAGTAGAGTTCAGTACAGTACAGAGGAGTAGAGTTCATTACAGTACAGAACAGTAGAGAGGAGTAGAGTTCAGTACAGTACAGTACAGTAGAGAGGAGTAGAGTTCAGTACAGTACAGAGGAGTAGAGTTCAGTACAGTACAGAACAGTACAGTAGAGAGGAGTAGAGTTCAGTACAGTAGAGAGGAGTAGAGTTCAGTACAGTACAGAACAGTACAGTAGAGAGGAGTAGAGTTCAGTACAGTACAGAGGAGTAGAGTTCAGTACAGTACAGAACAGAACAGTAGAGAGGAGTAGAGTTCAGTACAGTACAGAACAGTACAGTAGAGAGGAGTAGAGTTCAGTACAGTACAGAGGAGTAGAGTTCAGTACAGTACAGAACAGAACAGTAGAGAGGAGTAGAGTTCAGTACAGTAGAGTTCAGTACAGTACAGTAGAGAGGAGTAGAGTACAGTACAGTACAGTAGAGAGGAGTAGAGTTCAGTACAGTACAGAACAGAACAGTAGAGAGGAGTAGAGTTCAGTACAGTACAGAGGAGTAGAGTTCAGTACAGTACAGAACAGTAGAGAGGAGTAGAGTTCAGTACAGTACAGAACAGAACAGTAGAGAGGAGTAGAGTTCAGTACAGTAGAGAGGAGTAGAGTTCAGTACAGTACAGAACAGTACAGTAGAGAGGAGTAGAGTTCAGTACAGTACAGAGGAGTAGAGTTCAGTACAGTACAGAACAGAACAGTAGAGAGGAGTAGAGTTCAGTACAGTACAGAACAGTACAGTAGAGAGGAGTAGAGTTCAGTACAGTACAGAGGAGTAGAGTTCAGTACAGTACAGAACAGAACAGTAGAGAGGAGTAGAGTTCAGTACAGTACAGAGGAGTAGAGTTCAGTACAGTACAGAACAGAACAGTACAGAGGAGTAGAGTTCAGTACAGTACAGAACAGTAGAGAGGAGTAGAGTTCAGTACAGTACAGAACAGAACAGTAGAGAGGAGTAGAGTTCAGTACAGTACAGAACAGAACAGTAGAGAGGAGTAGAGTTCAGTACAGTTCAGTACAGTACAGAGGAGTAGAGTTCAGTACAGTACAGTACAGAACAGTAGAGAGGAGTAGAGTTCAGTACAGTTCAGTACAGTACAGAGGAGTAGAGTTCAGTACAGTACAGTAGAGAGGAGTAGAGTTCAGTACAGTACAGAGGAGTAGAGTTCAGTACAGTACAGAACAGAACAGTAGAGAGGAGTAGAGTTCAGTACAGTACAGAACAGTAGAGAGGAGTAGAGTTCAGTACAGTACAGAGGAGTAGAGTTCAGTACAGTACAGAACAGTAGAGAGGAGTAGAGTTCAGTACAGTAGAGAGGAGTAGAGTTCAGTACAGTACAGTAGAGAGGAGTAGAGTTCAGTACAGAACAGTAGAGAGGAGTAGAGTTCAGTACAGTAGAGAGGAGTAGAGTTCAGTACAGTACAGAACAGAACAGTAGAGAGGAGTAGAGTTCAGTACAGTACAGAACAGAACAGTAGAGAGGAGTAGAGTTCAGTACAGTACAGAACAGAACAGTAGAGAGGAGTAAAGTTCAGTACAGTACAGAGGAGTAGAGTTCAGTACAGTACAGAACAGAACAGTAGAGAGGAGTAGAGTTCAGTACAGTACAGAACAGTAGAGAGGAGTAGAGTTCAGTACAGTACAGAAGAGTAGAGTTCAGTACAGTACAGAACAGTAGAGAGGAGTAGAGTTCAGTACAGTAGAGAGGAGTAGAGTTCAGTACAGTACAGTAGAGAGGAGTAGAGTTCAGTACAGAACAGTAGAGAGGAGTAGAGTTCAGTACAGTAGAGAGGAGTAGAGTTCAGTACAGTACAGTAGAGAGGAGTAGAGTTCAGTACAGAACAGTAGAGAGGAGTAGAGTTCAGTACAGTACAGTACAGAACAGAGCGGTAGAGAGGAGTAGAGTTCAGTACAGTACAGAACAGAACAGTAGAGAGGAGTAGAGTTCAGTACAGTACAGAACAGAACAGTAGAGAGGAGTAGAGTTCAGTACAGTACAGAACAGAACAGTAGAGAGGAGTAGAGTTCAGTACAGTACAGAACAGAACAGTAGAGAGGAGTAGAGTTCAGTACAGTACAGAACAGAACAGTAGAGAGGAGTAGAGTTCAGTACAGTACAGTACAGTAGAGAGGAGTAGAGTTCAGTACAGTACAGAGGGGTAGAGTTCAGTACAGTACAGTACAGTAGAGAGGAGTAGAGTTCAGTACAGTACAGAGGAGTAGAGTTCAGTACAGTAGAGAGGAGTAGAGTTCAGTACAGTAGAGTTCAGTACAGTACAGTAGAGTTCAGTACAGTACAGTACAGTACAGAGGAGTAGAGTTCAGTACAGTAGAGTTCAGTACAGTACAGAACAGAACAGTAGAGAGGAGTAGAGTTCAGTACAGTACAGAGGAGTAGAGTTCAGTACAGTACAGAACAGAACAGTAGAGAGGAGTAGAGTTCAGTACAGTACAGTACAGTAGAGAGGAGTAGAGTTCAGTACAGTACAGTAGAGAGGAGTAGAGTTCAGTACAGAACAGAACAGTAGAGAGGAGTAGAGTTCAGTACAGTACAGTACAGTAGAGAGGAGTAGAGTTCAGTACAGTACAGTACAGTAGAGAGGAGTAGAGTTCAGTACAGTACAGAACAGAACAGTAGAGAGGAGTAGAGTTCAGTACAGTACAGTACAGAACAGTAGAGAGGAGTAGAGTTCAGTACAGTACAGAACAGAACAGTAGAGAGGAGTAGAGTTCAGTACAGTACAGAGGAGTAGAGTTCAGTACAGTACAGTACAGTAGAGAGGAGTAGAGTTCAGTACAGTACAGAGCAGAACAGTAGAGAGGAGTAGAGTTCAGTACAGTACAGAACAGAACAGTAGAGAGGAGTAGAGTTCAGTACAGTACAGAGCAGAACAGTAGAGAGGAGTAGAGTTCAGTACAGTACAGAACAGAACAGCACAGAGGAGTAGAGTTCAGTACAGTACAGAACAGAACAGTAGAGAGGAGTAGAGTTCAGTACAGTACAGAGGAGTAGAGTTCAGTACAGTACAGAACAGAACAGTAGAGAGGAGTAGAGTTCAGTACAGTAAAGTACAGTACAGTAGAGTTCAGTACAGTAGAGAGGAGTAGAGTTCAGTACAGTAAAGTACAGTACAGTACAGAACAGAACAGTAGAGAGGAGTAGAGTTCAGTACAGTAAAGTACAGTACAGTAGAGTTCAGTACAGTAGAGAGGAGTAGAGTTCAGTACAGTAAAGTACAGTACAGTACAGAACAGAACAGTAGAGAGGAGTAGAGTTCAGTACAGTAAAGTACAGTACAGTACAGAACAGTACAGTAGAGAGGAGTAGAGTTCAGTACAGTACAGAGGAGTAGAGTTCAGTACAGTACAGAACAGTAGAGAGGAGTAGAGTTCAGTACAGTACAGTACAGTAGAGAGGAGTAGAGTTCAGTACAGTACAGAACAGAACAGTAGAGAGGAGTAGAGTTCAGTAAAGTACAGAACAGTAGAGAGGAGTAGAGTTCAGTAAAGTACAGTATAGTACAGAACAGTAGAGAGGAGTAGAGTTCAGTACAGTACAGTATAGTACAGAACAGTAGAGAGGAGTAGAGTTCAGTACAGTACAGAACAGAACAGTAGAGAGGAGTAGAGTTCAGTACAGTACAGTATAGTACAGAACAGTAGAGAGGAGTAGAGTTCAGTACAGTACAGAACAGAACAGTAGAGAGGAGTAGAGTTCAGTACAGTACAGAACAGTACAGTAGAGAGGAGTAGAGTTCAGTACAGTACAGTACAGTAGAGAGGAGTAGAGTTCAGTACAGTACAGTACAATAGAGAGGAGTAGAGTTCAGTACAGTACAGTACAGAACAGTAGAGAGGAGTAGAGTTCAGTACAGTACAGTACAGAACAGTAGAGTTCAGTACAGTAGAGAGGAGTAGAGTTCAGTACAGTACAGTACAGTAGAGAGGAGTAGAGTTCAGTACAGTACAGAACAGAACAGTAGAGAGGAGTAGAGTTCAGTACAGTACAGTACAGAACAGTAGAGAGGAGTAGAGTTCAGTACAGTACAGAACAGTAGAGAGGAGTAGAGTTCAGTACAGTACAGAACAGAACAGTAGAGAGGAGTAGAGTTCAGTACAGTACAGAGGAGTAGAGTTCAGTACAGTACAGAACAGAACAGTAGAGAGGAGTAGAGTTCAGTACAGTACAGAACAGAACAGTAGAGAGGAGTAGAGTTCAGTAAAGTACAGTATAGTACAGAACAGTAGAGAGGAGTAGAGTTCAGTACAGTATTTAATTTCAGTAAATACCAATCACCTCACTGAAGACGTTCCTTTAAACAAAAGTAGACTCGGTCATAAGTCTTTATATGGGCCAATAAAACTCAGAACAAAAAGGAAGGTTTTACATCTCCCGTAGTCTGAGGGTGGTTTCAACCTTCCAGACTTGGAAGTGTATCAACTCACTATTCCAGGGCTTCTACTTGTGACATATAGTTCAATGCACTAAAGACAAAACAATGGGAACATATTGAAGATGAGCTCTTCCCCAGAATATTCTTACCTGTCTATTTTCAAAAGGATAAAGCTAAGAACATTAACAAATTCATAGTTAACATCACTATTAAAAAACATGGAAGAATATGAAACGTATTCTACAACAACCAGTATTACTCCCTAAAAACACAACCTTCTGGAACAATCCATGGATAGCTTTTAGGAATTCACAGACACATTGATCCGTATGGAAAACTAAAAGGAATAGAAACTGTAAACGACTTGGTAACAGGTCATTAAAAAGTCATTTTGGACCAATTAAGATATTTTCAATTTCACAGCTCTGTTTATCCATGTCCCCATCACAGCTCTGTTTATCCCTGTCCCCCATCACAGCTCTGTTTATCCCTGTCCCATCACAGCTCTGTTTATCCCCATCACAGCTCTGTTTATCCCCATCACAGCTCTGTTTATCCCCATCACAGCTCTGTTTATCCCTGTCCCCCATCACAGCTCTGTTTATCCCTGTCCCCATCACAGCTCTGTTTATCCCTGTCCCCATCACAGCTCTGTTTATCCCTGTCCCCATCACAGCTCTGTTTATCCCTGTCCCCATCACAGCTCTGTTTATCCCTGTCCCCATCACAGCTCTGTTTATCCATGTCCCCATCACAGCTCTGTTATCCATGTCCCCATCACAGCTCTGTTTATCCCTGTCCCCATCACAGCTCTGTTTATCCCCATCACAGCTCTGTTTATCCCTGTCCCCATCACAGCTCTGTTTATCCATGTCCCCATCACAGCTCTGTTATCCATGTCCCCATCACAGCTCTGTTTATCCATGTCCCCATCACAGCTCTGTTTATCCCTGTCCCCATCACAGCTCTGTTTATCCCTGTCTCCATCACAGCTCTGTTTATCCCTGTCCCCATCACAGCTCTGTTTATCCCTGTCCCCATCACAGCTCTGTTTATCCCTGTCCCCATCACAGCTCTGTTTATCCCTGTCCCCATCACAGCTCTGTTTATCCATGTCCCCATCACAGCTCTGTTATCCATGTCCCCATCACAGCTCTGTTTATCCCTGTCCCCATCACAGCTCTGTTTATCCCCATCACAGCTCTGTTTATCCCTGTCCCCATCACAGCTCTGTTTATCCATGTCCCCATCACAGCTCTGTTATCCATGTCCCCATCACAGCTCTGTTTATCCATGTCCCCATCACAGCTCTGTTTATCCATGTCCCCATCACAGCTCTGTTTATCCCTGTCCCCATCACAGCTCTGTTTATCCCTGTCTCCATCACAGCTCTGTTTATCCCTGTCCCCATCACAGCTCTGTTTATCCCTGTCCCCCATCACAGCTCTGTTTATCCCTGTCCCCATCACAGCTCTGTTTATCCCTGTCCCCATCACAGCTCTGTTTATCCCTGTCCCCATCACAGCTCTGTTTATCCCCATCACAGCTCTGTTTATCCCTGTCCCCATCACAGCTCTGTTTATCCCCATCACAGCTCTGTTTATCCCTGTCTCCATCACAGCTCTGTTTATCCCTGTCCCCCATCACAGCTCTGTTTATCCCTGTCCCCCATCACAGCTCTGTTTATCCCCATCACAGCTCTGTTTATCCCCATCACAGCTCTGTTTATCCATGTCCCCATCACAGCTCTGTTTATCCATGTCCCCATCACAGCTCTGTTTATCCCCATCACAGCTCTGTTTATCCCCATCACAGCTCTGTTTATCCCTGTCCCCATCACAGCTCTGTTTATCCCTGTCCCCATCACAGCTCTGTTTATCCCTGTCCCCATCACAGCTCTGTTTATCCATGTCCCCATCACAGCTCTGTTTATCCCTGTCCCATCACAGCTCTGTTTATCCCCATCACAGCTCTGTTTATCCCTGTCCCCATCACAGCTCTGTTTATCCCTGTCCCATCACAGCTCTGTTTATCCCTGTCCCCATCACAGCTCTGTTTATCCCTGTCCCATCACAGCTCTGTTTATCCCCATCACAGCTCTGTTTATCCCTGTCCCATCACAGCTCTGTTTATCCCTGTCCCCATCACAGCTCTGTTTATCCCCATCACAGCTCTGTTTATCCCCATCACAGCTCTGTTTATCCCTGTCCCATCACAGCTCTGTTTATCCCCATCACAGCTCTGTTTATCCCTGTCCCATCACAGCTCTGTTTATCCCTGTCCCATCACAGCTCTGTTTATCCATGTCCCCATCACAGCTCTGTTTATCCCCATCACAGCTCTGTTTATCCATGTCCCCATCACAGCTCTGTTTATCCCCATCACAGCTCTGTTTATCCCCATCACAGCTCTGTTTATCCCCATCACAGCTCTGTTTATCCCTGTCCCCATCACAGCTCTGTTTATCCCTGTCCCCATCACAGCTCTGTTGTTGATCCCTATTCGATGGCCCTCAAGTTATGGAAAACAAAGCAAGTTGTGTGCAATGCAGTCGGTGTTAAATAATCCACCATGAGTTCAACCTTCACCACCTGCTATGTACAGGTGAGCCTGGATCATTCAGCGCTACCCAAATGGATGCAGGCCTAATAGAAATCTAATACCATTTCCACTCCACTATCAACAGCAGCAGCCTGTCTGGAGGATGGGATGTTACATCTGTGTAGAATCACATCACCAAGGTTTGCTGACATAAAACAAAACGTAAACAGGCACGATTCTTTATATGGTAAGATCTTTATACTGTTTGGAATGACCAGATGATAATGATTGAAATTGCTGTGAAGTCCCTGGGTGTGTAGATCCATGGACAACACCAGACAGACACAAAACAACCGTTCAAGTGGAGGATAACACGGTTTAGTTTATTTAAAAATGTAGGCTAACAGTATCAATAGTATCAGAACCACTTTGCATGGTGCTATGTTGTACTGCTGCTATCAAATCTAAAACGGACACCTAGCTGTCTGCTGTGGAAGTCTCGGATCACTTGTCTCAAGCAAGAGACACACATTTGCAACCTGCTCAAACGTGTTTGGTTTGAGTTTTGTGCATGAGATACGGTTTTAAACACAACAGGTTAACTATTGGCTATCTAGATAGCTAAAATGACAAAGCAGACATCTTATAGTTCGAACAACTTCAAACAAGTTCGTGTGAGGAAGGCACACTTATCAGTGTTGATTATTTTTTTTAAATCCATGTTTCAAGTGCAAAAAAGAAATCCCTAGCTAGGGATAATACAACTATTACGTAGCTAAGTACATTCAATCAATATTTTATTTAAGTAAGGGCAGTAGCTCAATGTTTTCGCAAGCAGTATCTTCCCAACCAAAATAACATGGGCTCGCTGGGAAAGGCGGTTTGGGGTCGCTTACCTCTCATCAACTTTATCTTCTTTTCTGTCCGCAGTAAAAAATCTAAATACCCCCCGACAAGGTCACCCTGGCGTTATGCAGCCTTCTCGTAATGGCAGAATGGTGTAATTCCGAGAGTAATGTGTAGTTTAATAAACCGGACAGGTAGCTGACAGCTCGATCACATAGACAATATGGATGACAGGCGGGTCGCCGGTGCGCGGGCACGGCGAAGTTTGACTGGGAGGAGGGGAGCGCGCATGGAGTTATCCAGCTGATTAGACAATCTTCTTCTTCGGTATTGTAGCGTTCGCACATTTGTTTGTGCATGCAACCACCTACTGTGCGGGAGTGAGTGGTCGATCACGTTACATTCGTTGATACAAACATTTAAAGGAATCATCATTTAAAATTGTAGCAACAATTACACCTTGTTACTATTCTGCAGTAAAACCTTGTACACCCAAGTACTTTTTTATGTTTTTTAATTGAACCTTTATTTAACTAGGCAAGTCAGTTAAGATCAAATACTTATTTACAATGACTGCCTACCCCAGCCCAACCCGGACGAAGCTAGGCCAATTGTGCGCTGCCCTATGGGACTCCCAATCACAGCCAGATGTGATGTTGCCTGGATTTGAACCAGCTACTTCTCTGCAGCTGTCAACACAACATCTATTATTTGCATTCCATTTATGCAGTACAGGTGATAACCATGGAAATTAATGATAAGAAACCAAACTTACTGGAGCACAAATTTGTATCTCTATGTATTGGCCTAGGACTACTACTCACCATTGATTTGATTTGATTTATTTGATTTGATTTGACCCCCTATCATCCTCTGCTCAGCACATGAGCAGAGGATGATACATCTTCTGTTAAACTCTGACAACCTCAAACTGTCTCTATTGCACAGGGAACTTCTGATCCCCAGCAACATATCCCCCCGATACGACACATTTGTTTGTCCCATGACCTCCTGCACAATTCTCACATCCTGGAATCTCCATCCTATACACTGCTGCATCATGACCATAAGCTTGGCATCTAAAACATCTTAGTGGGTTCGGCACAAAAGCTCTCAAGGGATAACTGACATATACTAACATGACATTGCCAGTTAAAGACTCAGCTTCAAAACTCAAAAGGACAGACCGTGTCTTCTCAGTTTCAACACGCTCGCCACCGGGCCTGTGTCGCACCAAACAACGGGCGTCACAGACCCAGGGAATCCATTATTTCAGTTGCTCCACCTCAACACTTAACGCCACCCCAAAAAATAATTCCTTTTAAAAGGTGCCCTGCTCCGGAGAGTAAAGCAAGTCACAGGTCTTGTCCCAAGTAAAGTCACAGGTCTTGTCCCAAGTAAAGTCACAGGTCTTGTCCCAAGTAAAGTCACAGGTCTTGTCCCAAGTAAAGTCACAGGTCTTGTCCCAAGACGTGTGATGCGAAGCACCTGCTCCCTCTGGGTGGAAGAAACGTGGAAAATGATCACAAGTCCAAATCGAGCAACCTTCACCGATTTAACAGTAAACTATTTATTTTCCACCCAGCCTGAGACTAAATGTGGGTCAGTCAAAAGGCAGGGATTCCCTTTCTCCAAAAATGTCCCTCTCAATGGGCCAGAATCATTATTTGCATGAACATCGGGGTGAGGCTAGGACTCTGAGGTCTCCACCACACCTGCCACCACAGTTATTATTTAACCTCACTCTCGTCAGGTTCAATTTCTGAGCCATCAGAGACAGCAGAGTACGGTTTGTAGTACTTGGTGCCATTCTTGCTCAACACATCTACCGTCCTGCACTGGACTCTTCTTCTTCTTCCTCGCTGTCCATTACCACGTCTATCTGTTCACCACACTCATGCCTCACCTTCATCCATGCCTCACCTTCATCCATGCCTCACCTTCATCCATGCCTCACCTTCATCCACTGTATTGTTTGCAGAAAATACCCACCTTCTGTTCCTTATTAACCCAATTTACTAGTCTGGCTATCGCTGGCCTGGCCATGCCTGCAAACTGTGCCACAGTCGTCAGCCAGTTCTCCTCCTCGTCATCCATCTTGGGACATGTCACATCCTTCCAAACCTGATCTAAGGTCAGTTTTGCGGTCAGTTATTGGTTGTATACCCCTCCTAAGACATTGCATGCATCAACTAATGGTTGGGTGCCACATCATCAACTGCACCGTTGGGCATCTGATTGCTATATTGCTGTGTTCAAATGAACTGGGAACACTTCAACTATGACAGACAAAATGAGAAAAAAAATCCAGAAAATCACATTGTAGGATTTTTTATGAATTTATTTGCAAATTATGGTGGAAAATAAGTATTTGTGAGTACAATGTGATTTTCTGGATTTTTTTTCTTCTCATTTTGTCTATCATAGTTGAAGTGTACCTATGATGAAAATTTAAGTGGGGGGTGCAGTGCTGTTGACCGGGGTAGGGGTAGCCAGGTGAAAAGCATGGCCAGCTGTATAAAAATGCTTATTGAAATTCTCAATTATCGTAGGTTTATGAGTGGTGACAGTGTTTCCTAGCCCAGAACTTTTTTGGAGTTTGTGCTACAGGATGCAAATTTCTGTTTGAAAAAGATAGCCTTTGCTTTCCTAACTGCCTGTGTATATTGGTTCCTAATTTCCCTGAAGTTGCATATCGCGGGAGCTACTCGACGCTAATGCAGTATGCCACAGGAGGTTTTTGTGCTGGTCAAGGGCAGTCAGTTCTGGAGTGAACCAAGGGCTATATCTGTTCCTGGTTCTACATTTTTTGAATGGGGCATGCTTATCTAAGATGGTGAGGAAATTACTTTTAAAGAACAACCAGTCATCCTATACTAATAGAATGAGGTCACTATCCTTCCAGGATACCCGGGCCAGGTCGATTAGAAAGGCCTGCTCGCTGAAGTCTTTTAGGGAGCGTTTGACAGTGATGAGGGGTGGTCGTTTTCACCACAGACCCATTACGGACGCAGGCAATGAGGCAGTGATCGCTGAGATCCTGATTTAAGACAGCAGAGGTGTATTTGGAGGGCAGGTTGGTTAGGATGATATCTATGAGGGTGCCCGTGTTTACGGATTTGGTGTTGTACCTGGTAGGTTCATTGATCATTTGTGTGAGATTGAGGGCATATAGCTTAGATTGTAGGACGGCCGGGGTGTTAAGCATGTCCCAGTTTAGGTCACCTAACAGTACGAGCTCTGAAGATAGATGGGGGGCAATCAATTCACATATGGTATCCAGGGCACAGCTGGGGGCAGAGGGTGGTCTATAGCAAGCGGCAACGGTGAGAGACTTGTTTCTGGGAAGGTGGACCAGCAGGGTTAAATAATAATCACTGTAGTTATAGAGGGTGCAACAGATCAGTACCTCAGGAGAAAATGTCAGTTGGCTTTTCGTAGCTGAGCATTCAGAGTTCGAGACAGCAGGTGCGGTTGAGAGAGTCGAAAACAGCAAGTCCGGGACAAGGTAGCACGTCCGGTGAACAGGTCAGGGTTCCATAGTCACAGGCGGAACAGTTGAAACTGGAGCAGCAGCACGACCAGGTGGACTGGGGACAGCCAGGAGTCACCAGGCCAGGTAGTCCTGAGGCATGCATGTAGGGCACAGGTCCTCCGGGAGGGGAGGGAGGGAGAATTAGAGGGAGCATACTTCAAATTCTGTTAAAATAGAACTTTGTTCTACTTGTTATGCTTGACGCGGTGCAAGTCCCACCTCTCTCATGTCCTCATTGGTTTTTAGGAGCAGATTACCCACATGGGTGATTGAAAGATAAACTGAGGTCCACACTCCAGTCGGTGGTGGTGGTAATGCACCTTGAAGTTGGTTGCTAACCACCATATAATGTCCAAAGAAGAAGCCTAAATAGCAGAGATTGTTTCTAGTAAACTCGGTTTACCCTTTTATCTGTGAATTAATTTTCGGAGTAGAGGACCTTGTGCTTTTCAGGTAAAATAACAACCCAATGTTTGGCTTCCTCTGTGATTTTACCTTCGCACCGCTACTGATTAGCATAGAGATGGCATCAGTCAAAACACCTCCAAACAAGACATGGTATTAACATACACAATTCACCACGACAGTTTCTAGTCATTACTGCTATCTGGCCATTAACAACCATAACAACACACAGCCTTTTGGCCCTTTGAAGCTCCTGCATCGTTTTCGTGACTTTGCTCACCCTTGCAGAGGACAGAATATTTCCAAATAATTCCCATAGAGACAGATAGAGGACTGTAGTGCCCGGAAGCTTGTTTAAGCATGGGCAGTATCCATTGAGGACTTTCACCATTTTGAAGTAGTCAACTGGGTGGGACTTCCTATGGGTGAAGGAAGGATCACATGATTCCATCTGGGTCATCAGAAGGGATCAGTCAAAGACAGTACAGTATGAAGATAGGCAGAAACTTATTCTCTAATAGAAATCCCTGATCACCCTTTAAGATGATGTCATGGCGACGTTGGCTAGCTAAGCTCGTGCAGAAACACATCATCTGGATTTGATTTGAAAGGTTGTCTGGCGCGGAACTGTGCAGGCCGTCAAATCAAAGGCACACCTTCGATATAAAGTTGTTTTTGACAAAAATGTAAATGTGTGATTTTGTCACTTTCATGAGGTTGGAGTACTAACATGTTCCACTACTTAAGACATTGGCTCAAGTTGAGGTTGTGCCTTTAGATTTTTTTTTAAATGAACTACTAAGGAATAATGTTTAACTTCTTGTGAGCAAACATTCCATATTTGTAGCTGGCAGTAAATCGCTAACCTTGGCTTTATACATGTTGAAACAACACACTTTAGATGGAAGTATGCACCCTTTCAGTTTGTTTGCCAATACATAGAAGTAGTAGAATAAGAAAATTGACTAGGCCTACTTCAAAATGGAGATGGCCTCAATGGCGCTGCCCATGCTCTCACAAATGCCACGATGGATCAGATACAATGATGCGATGTCTATCTAAGTCTATGGGTATTCCTCTTGTTGGATCAGCTAAAAAGGAGGACTTGG
This sequence comes from Oncorhynchus clarkii lewisi, assembly GCF_045791955.1. Classification (NCBI taxonomy): domain Eukaryota; kingdom Metazoa; phylum Chordata; class Actinopteri; order Salmoniformes; family Salmonidae; genus Oncorhynchus; species Oncorhynchus clarkii. Next base: position 37,283,056 of record NC_092171.1, on the reverse strand, counting down.
AAACAATAATAAGAAAATACTGTTACTGTTTTTCAGACTTTCATAGTGTTTACTATGGAAGACTGTAACTATCACATAATACTATAATTTCAGAAATTGGTAATATATTGATATAATTAAAACGTCGTTATTGTGACCGTGAACGCACCCCACCCGAGTCCCCGACACTGACTAACTACATGACCCAAAATGCATTTCGAGAGGATTGCCGACAGATTTACTTCTTCTCAAATGTATTTCCGACTTACCGTATTGCGATTTATTTACACGGCGATCACCTTGTCCTGAAAATGTTCAACAAGAAACCGCGAAGAAACTTCAGGCAAAGGAAAGGAAAATCGAGCGATGAAGATGAACAGAAGAGCGGAGAGGATGATGGAAGTAAAACACAAGCTACCGCTTCTAGCATAAAGCCCGTCAAGTTGCCGCAGAATCGGGGGATCTCATGCAGTTCCAAGCGGGAGGCGAAGTCACCCAAGTCGGACTCGAGTGGTGCTGAAGACGCGGTAGAATATGGTACTAGTGGGCCGTTCGTTGGCACTAGACCGCCTAACAGTAAAGAGGACAAGGATGGACGGAAGAAGAAAGGAAACGTGCTCAGCTTCTCTAATGAGAAAGAAGGTACGCGTTCGACCTGTTTTTGTTATGTAAACTCACAGTCCACAGACGTATTTCAAACGTCACTGACAGTAAGGTGGGTGTTGTGTAAGAGTATCTGTAAAGCGGCTTCCCCTCATTGTGTCCTTAATTTGTACTGTCTGAAAAGTGAAAACACAGGACTGGTGGCGGCGGCAGCAATATGGGACATTAATTGAATATCCCATGTATGAATTTCCTTTCCTTCACTTGGCTAGTTCTCTAGTTCAGGTGGAGGAGAGGGGTGAATCTCAATTGTATTTCCTTGATTCCATGCATTGTTGCTTCTTGCCCCCTTCTCAAAACACATTGGAAGAGAAGATCAGAGGGGAGGGCATGAGGAATCAAGGAAATACAATTTAGATTCACCCAAGGTTTCAATAACATGTTTGACAAGGATATGAAGCCATTTGTTATGTACGGTGAACCCAATGTCTTGATTTAGAGAGACAGTCAGTTGTGTTATTAATAACAGTTTTCTCTCTCTCTCTCTCTCTCTCTCTCTTCCCATTTTGAAGGATCTGAGTTCAAACTAAAGAAATCGTCAGATAAAGCTGTGGTCTTCCAAGCCAGGAGAAAGGAGGCTTCCCCTGCAAAGACCTCCCAGCCTACTGGTGAGCACAACGTTGCCATTTTAATGCTGTAAAAACACCACTGTTAAGGCTAGATGATTGATCAGTCTAACCATGTCTGTTTTGACCCCAGCCAGGAAAGATGTGACTGTGGTTGTGCCCCAGAACGAGAGGTCCGGAGAAGAACTGTCATCAGAGAGTGACGGAGAGGGAGGCGCCAAGTCATCCACATCCAGCTCTGCCTCCTCCATGTCCTCCACATCCTCCAAGTCCTCCACTCAGAAACACAAACCAGGTCAGCCTCACAGATAGCTATGGCTCAAAAGAAAAGGCTGTAATGTATCCAGTGCACCAGCAATCGGCCAAATGCTGGTGAAAATTCTGAGTGGCTAGTCATTTTTTTATTTTAATTTTTAATATAAATCAGTCAGCCACACTGGCTGGTAGACGCAAAAGTTAGTTTCAGGACATGGACAAAATCAAATAGCTCCGAAGAATGAATTTGTCTTAACCAGCCTGTAGCTACAACGGCCCCTTGCAGGGTAAGATGGTCCACCACTGGTCTACACAGAGACAGGCAGATAGGCAGCATTCTGAAGAGACATCCCGTGTGTGTGTGTGTGTGTGTGTGTGTGTGTGTGTGTGTGTGTGTGTGTGTATAGTGGTGATCCCAGATGCAAGAAGGATCCAGGCGGCCAGAAGGCAGCGTCAGGCGGCCAGAGCCCAGAAAGACTATATCTCCCTGGGGAGAGACGGGGAGAGCTCCCCCCGGACCCCAGACCAGGACCTGGAGGAACGCACTGACGAAGATTATGATGACGATGATGAGCCAGACGACCATGAACGCAGGATTGAGTTTGCCCCGCGGTCCAAAACCATCAGGGAGAGGATAGCAGAGAAGATGGGTGAGAGGAGGGAGTTGAGAGAATGGAAGATCTATTGTTTTGTGGTCCTGGGCAACAGTTTATTTTTTTTTAGTTTTAGTAATAAATTATAAACAGGCAGTTAATAATCAAACCCCATAATGATGTATCTGTGGCTTGGAGACGGTGTAGTGAGTTGTAGATGAGCTTATCACACCTCCTTTGACTGAATGCTGAAATGTGTTCTCTTTGTTTTTAGTCCTTGTTGTGTTGATACTTGAGGAAGTGACAGTCTGTCTTTCTCTCTGTATTTCCCTGTATGGCTCTGTCGCTCCATCCCTGCCTGTTCGGTACAGGAGGTAGTGGTGCTAGTGAGTCTGACGACCACCAGGAGAGCGAGGACAACAACCTCTGGGAGGAGCAACAGATTGGAAAGGGAGTCAAGAGACACCCTGGGGAGCAGGTAATATACTCACCCCTCTGTCTCACCTACCCACACCCACACACTTTCAGTTTCATTCCACTCCTCTGTCTCACTGACACACACACACACACACACACACACACACACACGTTCAGTTTCATTCCACTCCTAACTCTGTCTGTCCCCCTAGAGTCCATCAGGCAGTGAGGGCAGTGGCTCTGTGAGGAGCGGTAGTAGTAGACGGAAACAGAGAGTCAACATCCCAGAGTGTCTGCCTCTCATCAGCCTCAGCGTGGTGAAGAAGAGGATCACCGGGAAGTCAGTTCATTCATCCTTCCATTGCCTCCTCAATACAATATACCTCATGTACTCTAGCTGCAAAATAATGTTTGTCTAGTAAATCAAAGCTCCACCTCTTCTCCATTTCTCTTCTTCTCTCTCCCCTTCATCCTCCCACCATACCTCTCCTTCCTCTCCTTCCCCTCTCCAGACTGTGTGATCTGAGGGAGGTCCACAGGGCTCATGAGGCAGACCTGAGGAGGATGGAAGTGGACATGGACAGCTCTAGAACCTCTCTGGAGAACCTGGAGAGTGGTTCCTCCGACCGCCAGCTTCAGTTCTACCGGGACACCAACACTTACATTCAGAACCTGGTGGAATGTCTCAGAGAGAAGGTCAGAGGAATTCTGGAAGTGTCTGTTGGCCTGTTCTGGTCTTTAAAATGACAAACAGAAGCACTGTGAGATATGTGAAAGTTTGTGATTGAGACAATGTTAATGAGGGGTGATAATAACAGTGATTGACTGATTAATTGATCCTCTCTAGGTGGTAGAGATCAACAGTGTGGAGGTGGACATGCACACTCTTCTGTCTGACCAGGCGGAGGTACTGTTGTCAAGGAGACGAGAGGCTATACGGCAGGAGTCATCTTGCCTCCAGCAGCTCAGCTGTGAGTGTCACTGTTTGTGTACTGTGAGTGTGTGGTCCTAGTCAGTGGAAAGGCAGAATGTTAACTGTAGTACTCCTCCTCCCACTCTCTTCATCTGTTTATTAGTTCTAGTTGGGTGAATTTCTAGACTTATTATCACTCTCTCTCACTCTAGATGCCACTGATCCACAGAGGGAAGGAGACCCCGGGGAAAGTGGGAATGAAGAAACAAATAAAAGGTGAGTGAGAATTCTCCGTTTAGTACTAACACATCACTTTAGGTTTAACCAGTCACGATGTTACGCGCTCACTTCCACCACTGTGTTACGCAGTCACTTCCACCACTGTGTCAATGTTACGCAGTCACTTCCACCACTGTGTCAATGTTACGCAGTCACTTCCACCACTGTGTTACGCAGTCACTTCCACCACTGTGTTACGCAGTCACTTCCACCACTGTGTTACGCAGTCACTTCCACCACTGTGTTACGCAGTCACTTCCACCACTGTTACGCAGTCACTTCCACCACTGTGTTACGCAGTCACTTCCACCACTGTGTTACGCAGTCACTTCCACCACTGTGTTACGCAGTCACTTCCACCACTGTGTTACGCAGTCACTTCCACCACTGTGTTACGCAGTCACTTCCACCACTGTGTTACGCAGTCACTTCCACCACTGTGTCAATGTTACGCAGTCACTTCCACCACTGTGTCAATGTTACGTAGTCACTTCCACCACTGTGTTACGCAGTCACTTCCACCACTGTGTTACGCAGTCACTTCCACCACTGTGTTACGCAGTCACTTCCACCACTGTGTTACGCAGTCACTTCCACCACTGTGTTACGCAGCCACTTCCACCACTGTGTCAATGTTACGCAGTCACTTCCACCACTGTGTTGTGCAGTCACTTCCACCACTGTGTCAATGTTACGCAGTCACTTCCACCACTGTGTCAATGTTACGCAGTCACTTCCACCACTGTGTCAATGTTACGCAGTCACTTCCACCACTGTGTCAATGTTACGCAGTCACTTCCACCACTGTGTTACGCAGTCACTTCCACCACTGTGTTACGCAGTCACTTCCACCACTGTGTTACGCAGTCACTTCCACCACTGTGTTACGCAGTCACTTCCACCACTGTGTTACGCAGTCACTTCCACCACTGTGTCAATGTTACGCAGTCACTTCCACCACTGTGTCAATGTTACGTAGTCACTTCCACCACTGTGTTACGCAGTCACTTCCACCACTGTGTTACGCAGTCACTTCCACCACTGTGTTACGCAGTCACTTCCACCACTGTGTTACGCAGTCACTTCCACCACTGTGTCACGCAGTCACTTCCACCACTGTGTCACGCAGTCACTTCCACCACTGTGTCAATGTTACGCAGTCACTTCCACCACTGTGTTACGCAGTCACTTCCACCACTGTGTTACGCAGTCACTTCCACCACTGTGTTACGCAGTCACTTCCACCGCTGTCAATGTTACGCGCTCACTTCCACCACTGTGTCAATGTTACGCGCTCACTTCCAACACTGTGTCAATGTTACGCGCTCACTTCCACCACTGTGTCAATGTTACGCGGTCACTTCCACCACTGTCAATGTTACACGCTCACTTCTACCACTGTGTCAATGTTACGCGCTCACTTCCACCACTGTGTCAATGTTACGCGCTCACTTCCACCACTGTCAATGTTACACGCTCACTTCCACCACTGTGTCAATGTTACGCGCTCACTTCCACCACTGTGTCAATGTTACGCGCTCACTTCCACCACTGTCAATGTTACGCAGTCACTTCCACCACTGTCAATGTTACGCAGTCACTTCCACCACTGTCAATGTTACGCCCTCACTTCCACCACTGTTAATGTTACGCAGTCACTTCCACCACTGTGTCAATGTTACGCGCTCACTTCCACCACTGTGTCAATGTTACGCGCTCACTTCCACCACTGTCAATGTTACGCGGTCACTTCCACCACTGTGTCAATGTTACGCGCTCACTTCCACCACTGTCAATGTTACACGCTCACTTCCACCACTGTCAATGTTACGCGCTCACTTCCACCACTGTCAATGTTACGCGCTCACTCCCACCACTGTCAATGTTACGCGCTCACTTCCACCACTGTCAATGTTACGCGCTCACTCCCACCACTGTGTCAATGTTACGCGCTCACTTCCACCACTGTGTCAATGTTACGCGCTCACTCCCACCACTGTGTCAATGTTACGCGCTCACTCCATCCACTGTCAATGTTACGCGCTCACTCCCACCACTGTCAATGTTACGCGCTCACTTCCACCACTGTCAATGTTACGCGCTCACTCCCACCACTGTGTCAATGTTACGCGCTCACTCCATCCACTGTCAATGTTACGCGCTCACTTCCACCACTGTCAATGTTACACGCTCACTTCCACCACTGTGTCAATGTTACGCAGTCACTTCCACCACTGTCAATGTTACGCAGTCACTTCCACCACTGTCAATGTTACGCAGTCACTTCCACCACTGTCAATGTTACGCCCTCACTTCCACCACTGTCAATGTTACGCCCTCACTTCCACCACTGTCAATGTTATGCAGTCACTTCCACCACTGTCAATGTTACGCCCTCACTTCCACCACTGTGTCAATGTTACGCGCTCACTTCCACCACTGTGTCAATGTTACGCGCTCACTTCCACCACTGTGTCAATGTTACGCGCTCACTTCCACCACTGTGTCAATGTTACGCGCTCACTTCCACCACTGTGTCAATGTTACGTGCTCACTTCCACCACTGTGTCAATGTTACGCTCTCACTTCCACCACTGTGTCACAATGTTACGCGCTCACTTCCACCACTGTGTCACAATGTTACGCGCTCACTTCCACCACTGTGTCACAATGTTACGCGCTCACTTCCACCACTGTGTCACAATGTTACGCGCTCACTTCCACCACTGTCACAATGTTACGCGCTCACTTCCACCACTGTGTCACAATGTTACGCGCTCACTTCCACCACTGTGTCACAATGTTACGCGCTCACTTCCACCACTGTGTCACAATGTTACGCGCTCACTTCCACCACTGTGTCACAATGTTACGCGCTCACTTCCACCACTGTGTCACAATGTTACGCGCTCACTTCCACCACTGTGTCACAATGTTACGCGCTCACTTCCACCACTGTGTCAATGTTACGCGCTCACTTCCACCACTGTGTCAATGTTACGCGCTCACTTCCACCACTGTGTCAATGTTACGCGCTCACTTCCACCTACTGTTTGATCTGATCATCCAGTGAGTCAGGAGAGCCGGGTGAGGAAGACTATGGTAGCCTGACGGCCGACAGCGAACCTTCTCCTGACGAAGAGGCAGAACTGCAGAGGGCGAGAGGTGAGCGGTGTAGCTGTCTTGGGCGAGGACATATGTCCTCCACTTACCAAACGTGTGTTGGTGACACCTTATTTTCAGCCTAGTATTTAATTCCCAAATGGGTGTCTGCGATAAAGGATTTCTGCAATATTCAAAATATATCTATTTATCTATCCAGCTATAGATTTGCCATCCCATTCCTTAGAGTTTAGTGCTGCTCTCTAAACCGTAGAATAACAGACAGTGTTTCCACTCTCGCATCTCTTTATCCCTCCTGTTTAATTCAGAGGAGATCCTGAGCAGGTCCCAGGATGTGTTCTGTGACGTGCAGGAGGACTTCTGGGAGGTGAAGAAGGTTCTGTCTCGCTTCAACGAGTGGAGAGTAGCCTTCTCCGAGTCCTACCACTCAGCCTACATCAGCCTCTGTCTACCCAAACTACTCAACCCGCTCATCAGACACCAACTTTTAGGCTGGAACCCCCTACAGGTACTGTACAAAATACGTACTGGACGCCACACAGTTAATTCTTTGTGTTTATTTTGACGTACCTCTGTATTTGATGTCATAATAATTCTCTGCGTGCATCAGGCTGCAGGAGAGGACTTTGAGGCCCTGCCGTGGTTCTCTGCTGTAGAGACGTTCTGTCACGGCCTGGGCTACCAGGAGGCAGACCACACTGACAGGAAAACACTGCCTGCAATCATAGAGAAGACTCTCCTGCCCAAGATACAAGGTCACCATACACACATACACAGTACCAGTCAAAAATTTGGACACTAATATTAAGGGTTTTTCTTTATTTTTAGTATTTTCTACATTGTAGAATAACAGTGAAGACATCAAAACTATGAAATAATACATGGAATCCTGTAGTAAAGTGTTAAGAAATATATATATATATATATATATATATATACACTGCTCAAAAACATAAAGGGAACACTAAAATAACACATCCTAGATCTGAATGAATGAAATATTCTTATTAAATATTTTTTTCTTTACATAGTTGAATGTGCTGACAACAAAATCACAAAAATGATCAATGGAAATCAAATTTATCAACCCATAGAGGTCTGGATTTGGAGTCACACTCAAAATTAAAGTGGAAAACCACACTACAGGCTGATCCAACGTTGATGTAATGTCCGTAAAAGTCAAAATGAGGCTCAGTAGTGTGTGTGGCCTCCATGTGCCTGTATGACCTCCCTGCAATGCCTGGGCATGCTCCTGATGAGGTGGCGGATGGTCTCCTGAGGGATCTCCTCCCAGACCTGGACTAAAGCATCCGCCAACTCCTGGACAGTCTGTGGTGCAATGTGGCGTTGGTGGATGGAGCGAGACATGATGTCCCAGATGTGCTCAATTGGATTCAGGTCTGGGGAACGGGCGGGCCAGTCCATAGCATCAATGCCTTCCTCTTGCAGGAACTTCTGACACACTCCAGCCACATGACGTCTAGCATTGTCTTGCATTAGGAGGAACCCAGGGCCAACCGCACCAGCATATGGTCTCACAAGGGGTCTGAGGATCTCATCTCGGTACCTAATGGCAGTCAGACTACCTCTGGCGAGCACATGGAGGGCTGTGCGGCCCCCCAAAGAAATGCCACCCCACACCATGACTGACCCACCGCCAAACCGGTCATACTGGAGGATGTTGCAGGCAGCAGAACGTTCTCCACGGCGTCTCCAGACTCTGTCACGTCTGTCACATGTGCTCAGTCTGAACCTGCTTTCATCTGTGAAGAGCACAGGGCACCAGTGGCGAATTTGCCAATCTTGGTGTTCTCTGACAAATGAAAAACGTCTTGCACGGTGTTGGGTTGTAAGCACAACCCCCACCTGTGGACGTCAGGCCCTCATACCACCCTCATGGAGTCTGTTTCTGACCGTTTGAGCAGACACTTGCACATTTGTGGCCTGCTGGAGGTTATTTTGCAAGGCTCTGGCAGTGCTCCTCCTGCTCCTCCTTGCACAAAGGCGGAGGTAGCGGTCCTGCTGCTGGGTTGTTGCCCTCCTACGGCCTCCTCCACGTCTCCTGATGTACTGGCCTGTCTCCTGGTAGCGCCTCCATGCTCTGGACACTACGCTGACAGACACAGCAAACCTTCTTGCCACAGCTCGCATTGATGTGCCATCCTGGATGAGCTGCACTACCTGAGCCACTTGTGTGGGTTGTAGACTCCGTCTCATGCTACCACTAGAGTGAAAGCACCGCCAGCATTCAAAAGTGACGAAAACATCAGCCAGGAAGCATAGGAACTGAGAAGTGGTCTGGTCCCCACCTGCAGAACCACTCCTTTATTGGGGGTGTCTTGCTAATTGCCTATAATTTCCACCTGTTGTCTATTCCATTTGCACAACAGCATGTGAAATTTATTGTCAATCAGTGTTGCTTCCTAAGTGGACAATTTGATTTCACAGAAGTGGGATTGACTTGGAGTTACATTGTGTTGTTTAAGTGTTCCCTTTATTTTTTTGAGCAGTGTATTTTTAAATACATTCTCTAAAGGAGCCACCCTTTGCCTTTGACAGCTTTGCACACTCTTTCAACCAGCTTCACCTGGAATGCTTTTCTCACAGTCTTGAAGGAGTTCCCACATATGCTGAGCACTTGTCTGCTTTTCCTTCGCTCTCCACTCGTTGAAGTGTGGCTTCTTTGAAGAATGTAAAATATATTTTGATTTGTTTACTACATGATTCCATATGTGTTATTTCATACTTTTGATGTCTTGACTATTATTCTACAATGTAGAACATTGTCCAAGTAAAAACCCTGTATGTGTGTATACTTAACTCCATACTGATGTGTTACTCACTCCCTTTATCAATGTTGTCATGAGTGGGCCTGTGACTTTACCGAGGACTGTGTCACTTTAATGTGCGTCCGTCCCTCCTCACAGGTTTTGTGGAGTTGGTGTGGGACCCTCTGTCCAGCCATCAGTCTCTGTGTCTGTCTGAGCTGTGTCACAGACTGCAGGATGACTACTCTCTGTTTGAGGGAGAGCAGAGCAAACCGGTCAAGGTAACAGTTAATATTGCATCTCCAGTGCAGAGCCCTGGTCTAGCAACAACACTCCCAGCCAGTCACATATGCAACTCCCCGCTGGAGACAGCCTGTCTTCCCCCTCTGTTTCCAATGCAGGTTGACGTTTTATTGTCATGAATCTTGTCCTGGAGGCAGAACTGAGCGACTTCGTCTTATATAGGCCGGCTACAGAATTGGCTATATTGTAAAATGTTGGTCATAATTTAAGGTTAGGCTTTAGGGTTAGCAGTGTGGTTAAGGTAAGGTTTATAATCAGATGTTATGACATTGTGTCTGTGCCAGCTAGTGACCACTCTGCAGAGCTGCCTCCAGAACAAGATTCATGACAAAAAACGCTAACCTGCATTTCAAACAGTATATAAAGTGTACCTTTTTAAAAAAACAAAAATGCTAATACAGTGAATTCGGGAAGTATTGAGACCCCTTGACTTTTTCTACATTTTGTTACGTTACAGCCTTATTCTAAAACTGATGAAATTATGTTTTTCCCCTCATCAATCTACACACAATACAACATAATAACAAAGCAAGCTCTGTCATGTTGGAGAGGTGTTTCGATCCAGTTCACGTCTGGGCTCTGGCTGGGCCACTCCAAGGACATTCAGAGACTTGTCCTGAAGCTACTCCTGCGTTGTCTTGGCTGTATGCTTAGGGTCGTTGTCCTGTTGGAAGGTGAACCTTCACCCCAGTCTAAGGTCCTGAGAGCTCTGGAGCAAGTTTCCATCAAGGATCTCTCTGTACTTTGCTTCGTTCATCAGTCCCTGCCGCTGTAAAACATCCCCAAAGCATAATGCTACCACCACCATGCTGCGCCTTAGGTATGGAGCCAGGTTTCATCCAGATGTGATGCTGCCACCACCATGCTTCACCGTAGGGATGCTGCCAGGTTTCCTCCAGACTTGATGCTGCCACCACTATGCTTCCCCGTAGGGATGGTGCCAGGTTTCCTCCAGACGTGATGCTGCCACCACCATGCTTCACCGTAGGGATGCTGCCAGGTTTCCTCCAGACATGATGCTGCCACCACCATGCTTCCCGGTAGGGGTGGTGCCAGGTTTCCTCCAGACATGATGCTGCCACCACCATGCTTCCCCGTAGGGGTGGTGCCAGGTTTCCTCCAGACATGATGCTGCCACCACCATGCTTCCCCGTAGGGATGGTGCCAGGTATCATCCAGATGTGACGTTTGGCATTCAAGGCTTTTCTCCCCCGATTGCTCAGTTTGGATGGGTGGCCAGCCCTAGGAAGAGAATTGGTGGTTCCAAACTTCTTCCAGAATGTGTTCTTGGTGACCTTCAATACTGCAGAAATGTTTTGGTACCCTTCCCCAGATCTGTGCCTCGACGCAATCCTGTCTCGGAGCTCGAATGGACTATTCCTTTGACCGCTTAGTTTTTGCTCTGACATACACTGTCAACTGTGGGACCTTATATAGACAGGTGTGTGCCTTTCCAAATCATGTCAAATCAATTGAATTTACCACTGGTGGACTCCAATCAAGTTGTAGAAACATCTCAAGGATGATCAATGGAAACAGGATGCACCTGAGCTCAATTTCGAGTCTCATCGCAAAGGGTCTGAATACTTATGTAGATAAGGTATTTCTGTTTTGAATTTGTAATAAATTTGCAAACATTTCTTAACCTGTTTTCACTTTGTCATTATGGGATATTGTGTGTAGATTGTTGAGGATTTATTTTATTTTTTTAATCCATTTTAGAGAAGCCTATGACGTAACAAAATGTGGAAAGTCAAGGGGTCTGAATACTTTCTGTCTATATACAGTACCAGTCAAGTTCGGACACACCTACTCATTCAAGGGTTTTTCTTTATATTTACTTTTGTAGAATTATAGCGAAGACATCAAAATTAATGAAATAACACATATGGAATCTTATAGTAATCAAAAAAAGTGTTAAACAAATCAAAATATATTTGAAACTCTTCAAAGTAGCCAACCCTTTGTCTTGATGACAGCTTTGGGAACCACTTCCCTAGTCAAGGTTCTAGTCACAAAGAATGCCAACCAGAATGTTGACTGGCTGTAGTCACAGAATTGGAGAGAAACATTTTGAAACCTAACCTACTTCCTGTGAGTGTGTCAGAATGTAAATAGTTCCCTCTGTCCGTCCCTGTCCTGTGTTTTCATTCGGTCCTGTCCCCTGCCAGGCCTTTGTTGAAGCAGTGAGTGGTAGATTGAGGAGTTCTGTGGATGATGACATCTTCATCCCTCTATACCCTAAGAAGTGAGTGAATCCACCCAGGGTTGTCTCAATGTGATTCTTTAAGTGGTTCATCTAGCTAGACCAAGGCTCTCCAACCATGTTCCTGGAGAACCACCCTCCTGTTTTCACTCTAACCTCAGTTGTGATCAATTGATCATCCAGAATTAAAATCATGTGCTCTAAATTAGAGTTGGAGCGAACATTTACAGGATGGGAACTCTCCAGGAATAGGGTTGGAGAGCCCTGAGCTAGAAATTTCACATTGGAACATGTTTATACCAAGCTTGTCATAACGTAGCTTACTTGACCATAACTGCCTGGTTGTTTTAACAGGTTTTTAGATGACAAGTCCTCTCCACAGAGGAGGTTCAGAGACCAGCAGTTCTGGACAGCTGTGAAGGTACGTAAAAACACTGTTTTAAAATAGTCTTTTTTTCGATGGTGTGCTTCCCATGAGTGGATGGTGTACTGTAGTGACCATGTGGTTCAGTTAGCCCATTATAACTTCCCACAACAAATGCTAACTCCCGTTCGTATAAACTGGTAGCATAGCTAACATACAGAACTCGGTGGTGGTAGCCAGTCATTTTTAACTGCAATGCATTTGATTGCATTATCCATACAAGCATTATACTAAGATGTTTACCTCAGCGTAGCGTGAAATACACATATCAACAATAGCCTAATACAGGCAAATTTTGCTGCAGGAAAATTAGGAGATTACAATTTCTACCAATAGTTAAGAGTGAGACAGAGCTTTGTGTGCTGATTATTGCAGCTGCAGTGCATTCGGAAAATATTCAGACCCTTCCACATTTTGTTATGTTACCGCCTTATTCTAAAATGTATGACATTTTTTTCCCCTCATTAATCAGCACACAACACCCCATAATGACAAAGCGAAAACAGGTTTCTAGAAAGATTTGCAAAATAAAAAAATGTAAAAGCAAATGCCCTCCAGACTGGTGCAGCGGTCTAAGGCACTGCATCGCAACCTGGGTTCGATCCCGGGCTTTATCACAACCTGAATGCCAAACATCACGTCTGGAGGACACCTGGCACCATCCCTACGGTGAAGCATGGTGGTGGCAGCATCATGCTGTGGGGATGTTTTTCAGTGGCAGGTACAGGGAGACTAGTCAGCCTATAGGGAGGAGGTCAGGGACCTGGCAGTGTGGTGCCAGGACAACAACCTCTCCCTTTGTTGTGCTCAACGTGGGCAAGACAAAGGACCTGACTGTGAACTACAGGAAAAGGAGGGGACGAACATGCCGCCATTCACATCGACGAGGCTGTAGTGGAGCGGGTCGAGAGCTTCAAGGTCCTTGGTGTCCACATCACCAACAAACTATCATGGTCCAAACACACCAAGACAGTCATAAAGAGGGCACAACAATGCCTTTTCCCCCTCAGGAGACTGAAAAGATTTGGCAATGGTCCCCAGATCCTCATAGTTATACAGCTGCACCATTGAGAGCATCCTGACCGGTTGCATCACTGCCTGGTACGACAACTGCTCGGCATCCGACCGTAAAGCACTACAGGGGGTATTGAGCACAGCCCAGTACATCCCTGGGACCAGGCTTCCTACCATCCAGGAACTATATACTAGGCTGTGTCCTCGGAAGACCCTAAAAATTGTCAAAGACTCCAGTCACCCTTGTCAAACTGCTCTCTCTACTACCGCACGGCAAGTGGTACCGGAGCGCCAAGTCTAGTTCCACAAGGCTCCTTAACAGTTTCTACCCCCAAGTCATAAGACTCCTGAACAGCTAATCAAATGGCTACCTGGACTATTTGCATTGACGACCCCCCCCCCCTGTTTCTACACTGCTGCTATTCGCTGTTTATTATCTATGCATAGTCACTTTACCCCTACCTACATGTACAAATGACCTCGACTAACCTGTACCCCCACACATTGACTCGGTACCGGTACAGTCTCATTATTGTTTTTTTGATTTTATTTTTTACTTTAATTTATTTAGTAGATCTTTTCTTAACTCTTTCTTGAACTAGATTGTTGGTTGAGGGCTTGTAAAGTAAGCATTTCACGGTAAGGTTGTATTTGGCGCATGTGACCAAATAAAATGTGATTTGATTGTCTCTTGCTGTTTCTGTAACATCCAATGCATTGCTTTTAGTGTTGTTTTGTCTCTGGTGCATCAGCTCCTAGGTAACATTGGTCAGTGGGATGGGTTGATATCTGAACATTTTCTGAAGGAGCTAATGTTGGACAAACTCCTGAACCGCTACCTGATGATGACGCTACTCAACGAGACCCACTCACATGACTCTGTCCACACATGTAAAAAGGTGTGTAGGTGAATCACATGTGTGTCTAATGTTAATGTATTGTCTATGGAGGTTTCAAGTTGTTTTCTTGGGGAATAATTGCTCTGCTGTCTTTTGAGATGACTCAGTTTAGTGGTGTCATTTTCAAGTTTTTCTCAAATGAACTAAGATTTCCCTCTCGCTGAGCAGGTCGCGGTGTGTTTTCCTAAGTCCTGGTTTAAAGACCTGAGCTCCTGTCCCTCTCAGCTGAAGTCCTTCAGTGACCACCTCCTCCAGACTGCCCATTCAGTCTGCAAGCAGCAGCCTGTCCACCCCAACACACGGTAACACTGCCTGCCTACCTCAAATGTACTTTTAGGCAGATTAATGTACCATGGTGAAAGTAGTGTTTTGATGTTAATGTATGTAATGTGGTTTCTGTAGGGCTGTGGTGAGCGACGTGCTGACTGTTTTGGGAAGCATCCAGGCCTGGGACAAGGTAGAGACGATATCGGACAAATACCATTACAATGACCTGGTGGACACACTCAAACTGTCCTAGTGTGTCCTACTGTGTCAACCATACATCATGTAATATGTGTTGCAACTTTATTTGTATTTTTTTAATCTATAAATAAATATTTGAGATGTTTGAACAGATGTTTGGTCCAGTTGCCTTCCTAACTGTTTTATTTTTGCTTCTGGTCTTCTCACAAGAAAAAGGTAGAGCGCTTGTAGCTTCATCCCCAGGGCTAAAAATGCATCCATCCTTTCTTGTAAAAATGTGTTGAATGGGTGTTTTGTGTGTGTAGAGGAGCAAAAAAATAATTGTACAGTATGTAATGGCAGTGTTTTCTTTCTTTTTTAAATTGATGTACGCAAAATGTATCAAGGATCAATTACAATGGGAACCATTAGCAGACGCATGTTTTCACTACGATCTCTTTATGCTAGTAACACCCACCGATGGTCTCCATGGAAACGTCGTCCACCACGCTGAAGGGGGAAAAGTATCAGCAGTAACGCTAACGTTAGTTCTCTGACCTTGACAAGACATACTATACAGTCTTTGACAAAATTGGTTATTATGAACCAATTTCAGAATTTGATAAATGACTGTCTTATCGATACAAAACACGTGGAAAGCGCTGTCATTCTGGTTGCCAAGACTGCAGCAGTAACTGCGGCGTCTGCAAGGTTTCAGGCAAGTTCGTCATGTCGCTTTTGTTGTAATTTTTTTTTTAATGAACATTCAGACATCGCAATCAACACAATCCAATTCCCGTGTTGACATCCAAGTCCAAGCCCACTTCACAGGGCACCCCATTGTTATCTTCCAAACCTCAAATTGGAAGAGGTATTGTGGTGCAATATATTATAGTTTTCAGAATTCATGATTTTCCACATATGGGGTTGAGGCAGTTGGATGGATCAAAGCAATGAGGAAGTGGATTCATCTGGGAGCCTAAAAAACCATCTGTCTCCGATCAGATTCATTATGTTTCCCTTCACACTGTAACTTTACAGGTTCTTCCTACACAAGCCCAGATTTTCATAGACTCTTTCAAGCACATGACATCGACCAGAGAGCGGGGCTTCTACTTTCAAGACAAAGCATACACCTGTGTCCGAGCTGACAGGAACTCCATCTACTGCAAATGTGTCAGTAGGCTCATCACAATTTATGAATATACACGTATTATTTCTCTCCAGTTTTACAGCAGTGGTTTTGCAGTTTAGTGCAGCTATACTGCACTGTACTTGTTTTGTTGTTGAAAGGGTATGTCTGGTCTGATGGATATTTTTTTCTCTCAACAGGGAACACATGGCTTGATTCTTGTGAAGACTGCTCTGTACGTTATAGTGGCCACATACAACGACAGCATGTACCCTAGCGTGTGTGTGGAGGCTGTCGAGAAACTAGGTAGGGGGATGTTGATGCTTCTTACAGCATACAACATTTTAATTAAACAGCTTTCAACTGCAGGTTTTAAAGGCGGTGGATTATTGACTGTGTATTATTTACAAGTCAGATATGAGGGCTATTTGTTTTATGTGTTTGACTAATATGTAATATCATGAGCTATATATTTTTTTTAAATATATATATTTTACCTTTATTTAACCAGGCAAGTCAGTTAAGAACACATTCTTATTTTCAATGACGGCCTGAGCGGGTTAACTGTCTGTTCAGGGGCAGAACGACAGATTTGTACCTTGTCAGCTCGGGGGTTTGAACTCGCAACCTTCCGGTTACTAGTCCAACGCTCTAACCACTAGGCTACCCTGCTATTTCAGCTGTGTACCTCAAGGAAAAGGGAAAATGAAGCAAGACCTGAAGAGGAGCAGCGTTCTGATGGATGAAACGGATGAAGTGGACTGGTCAAGTTAAACAGTTGCCTACAGGTCCGTGTTAGGCCACCTGCTAAGGAGGACAAACATGTTTAGGAGAAAGTCGGTGTGCGTTTGTTTTTTCCTTCTATGAACTCGCCCCTGTCCCCTCTCACAGTATACAGGTTTAACCACTAGGTGGTAGTAAATAGTAAATAACCCAGCTGTGTGGTCCAAGAACAGTTTTTAGTGTTGAGATCCTCTTAGAACAGGGATTATGACCAACCATGGTCAATGAGATGCTGTAGTTCCAGCCCTGCTCTATCACATCTGATTCTACTCCTCAGCAGACAGACATGGTTTTGGGGCTTCGTGGCTAAAGGCCTTTTTAAACTGTCTTGTGTTCATCGCAGACTTTCTGTTCAAACGCTTCAATTACTCTCCAACCCCCTCTGGTGATAACATGATTAACCTAACTACACACTCGCACTTTACTCGCATGAACACACACACACACACACACAACCTGACGTAGCCTTGATGAGTGTTTCAGAGCTGAAGCTGTGTAAATGAATTTCCTCATGTGAACAAATAAGGAAATCTGTAACTGAGTCAAAACATCAAAGATCCCCCACCATATTTTACAGTAGGGATGAGGTGTTTTCTGCATATGTGTTGTTGTTTCGGAAGGCCAAACCCACCATCTGACCATACCACTGCCTGGAGTTTGCTAATTGGCTTTGACACTTGTATTGTTGCTATGGTTATATGACATGAAAATAGAGCTCTGGCCACACTGCAGCAGTGGCTTTGGCCTTCGAAAGAACAACACATTTTCAGAAAATACCTCATCCCTACTGTAAAATATTGTGGTGGATCGTTGATGTTATGAGGCTGTTTTGCTTCCGCTGGTCCAGGGCCCCTTGTTAAGGTCAACGACATCATGAACTTTACCAAGTACCAGGACATTTTTGCCAAAAACCTGGTTGCCTCTGCCAGGAGGCAGAAACGTGGCCGCAAGTAGATCTTCCAGCAAGACAATAACCCCAAGCATAAAATAATAATAAATGTTTTAGCAATGTAGCTGGCTTTCTGTATTATTGATTTTATACAGTATTTTTTTCCTCATCTTTGTCAAGGGATCCAATCATTCCAGACTCCACAGTACATGCTGCAGAGAGACAAACAAGAATGCATGGTAGCACACAGACTTCCTGCACTCTCTGTCACATGCGGTTAGGGCACCTGTGCTTTTAAAGGAATGTGACCTTTGTTGTCAAGTTCTGGTTGAAACCTCTAAAAATGGAAGCAGGGCGGTCACAAAGAATCAGCCGCCTGTCCATGTGGTTGCACACACACTCTGACACGTCTCCTGAATTCCTCAGAGAGGATTTGTGCTTGTGTCAGCCTGCATGATTGGTTAGAGGAAGAGAGACCTTTTTAACATGGAGAACAACATCTATCAAGCACAGAGTCCCACAGTATGAGTCATAAAACCCATAAAACTCTGTGGTCAAAAAAGGAAACACAACATTTTAGAAACACTTAAAATAATTGCTGTGTTTTGATAACCGTGTAAATCTCTCTAGGACAAGATTATTTATATCGATATATTCGCCTGAATTTAACCCCCCCCCCCCTTTTTTTTAATACTAATTACTGTAGCATTTTAGAATCCGAGTAAATGGAGCCGATGTCACCCTGTACAGAGAGAGTTACATCATCAAAACGTCACACCAGGGTCAGTCTACACGAAACGCTGCCCTTATTTCAAGTGTTTCTAAAATACCCAATTGGAAAAATGAATTGTGCAAAAAAATCAATTGGAACCATTTCCCTGTTTGACTGCTAGGTTGCATGGGTATTATGACACCTCCCCTGTGGGGCTCTATTGTCAACAGAACTCACAGGAAAACAGATATTTTGTCATTTGGAGGCATATTATTTCTTTGTGTTAGAGAATACTTTTTCACAAGGGAGAAACAGCAGTGAGACAGTGGATGAAAGGTTACGTAATGATCCTACAGTGAGATTGAGGCGCAGAGGAGGACTATGGGTAAATGAGGGGCAGCGGTGCGCACTAACAACTCTAGTGTCCTGCTACGTCTGCATAGTGACATCTCTTAAGTGCACTCCATGACCCACTTATCAGAGGTGCGTTCCAACTCCATTGTACGGTATATGATGTGACTGAAGTCTCTCACTGGAACTTTAACACAGCGGTGGGAAACACTCCTGGAGAGATACAGTTTTCTCCACCCCTGCACCAACAGCAGCTACCCACACAATGTCCCGATGAACAGGGGCACCCCTGTCTGTAACTTGAAGACTGATGTTAGCGGATGCCAAGCTTTTAGCTCAGTGGGCTCACACAGTCTTGAGTCATGCCACCAACTGCCATGTTCATTATATTTAAAATCATTATTGCTACGGGTTGTTTGTTAATATGTGCTGGAGAAAAAGGGAGGTGTGTATATTCCCTGATGTGTGTGTGTGTGTGTGTGTATTTTCCTTGACGTGGCCTCTCTCTGCATGCCAGTCTTGGTTGGTTTGTGTTTTTGGCTCAGAGACAGTCGCTTCATTATTTTTTGAGATGTGTGTGTTACATAAATGATGGTCCTACACAGTCATAATCTAATCATTCCCATGACTGAGGCAGTAGGAGCAGAGACCCAATCTGCCTTTCCTTCTCCCCTCTTCTAGTCTCTATATCCCACTCTTTCACTCTCGTTTTCTGGGAGTTCCTCTCCTAATCTAGACATTAATGAGCAGATTAGTTCAGGCAGGCAGGCAGGCAGGCAGGCAGGGATAGGATAGCCAGAGACACACAATAACTCTGTTCTCATGCAGAGGAATGTCTGTTCTGTTGGCAGGTCAATAGGTAGGTGATCGGGGGTTGTGTGGAAGTTGTATGCTGGTTGTGTTCTCTAAAAGGTTGTGGGAGAGTTGTGTGCGTTTATTGGTCGAGTCAAAGTTGTGTAGGCCTACAGTTATGCTGTTGTTCTCTAGGGAAACTGTTGTCTTTGTGTGTTGTAGGACTAAGGTCAGCAACAATAAATGATTCCGTCAGTAACCTTTTTATTCAGAGTGAAAGACCTTATCATCTAACACTGATCACATTTGATTGGCTCATTCAGATCATCTGATCATTGTTCCAGCGCTCAAATACACACACACTCACACGTGCGCGCGTAAGTAATGCAGTATGATAAATCTTCAGTTCATAAAAGCAGCATGAAGCATATTAACAACAGTCAAAGTAGGTCTGCTCCTACGTGTGTGTGATCGTAGCAGGGGGTCTTGTTCAGCCCACTGGTCAACAGTACTACTCCTAGTAGGAGCAGGAACTATGGACAGGATTATTCAATGAAGTGTTTGTTGACATTCATAGAGAGACTAATAGTTCTCATGCGTCAAACGTCTCAGTTAGATGTAAAATTGCGCGACTAAGACTTCCTTGGCAAAAACGTCAAAATCAATGACAGATTTCTTGATTTATCTTCGATCAATTCTGCCTATTTTGGGAAGTGTTGCTGGGTATGTTGTTGCTACGGTGGCTCAAGAGACAAACTTTATATTGACGGAAAAAGTCAGGAGGCAAATTCCCAGTCAAAGCTGAATGAAATTCCCATGCCATACTCAATCCTCCCTCTATTTCTCTGTCTCGTTCCCTCTCTCTTTCACCCTCACTTCATTGGTTCTCCAATCTTATTCGCTTGTCTCTCTTTTTCTCCATAGCCAAATCCAAAGCTCTACCCCCCACCACACCCTGCTTCTCTCTCTCCCTTTTTGTCTGTCTTTGTGCCACAGAGTTGCTCTCTCTGCTCAATGTAGTCAGGTTGGGTGGTAAGAGGGGAATGTATAGCAGAGACGATGGGTCTTACAGAGTGTGGGAGATGAGAGTGAGGGTTTTTTAGGAACAAGAGTGCGGAGCACGAGTGTGTGTGTGTGTGAATATCCGTGGGGGTGAGCTTCTCCTGTGTCACATTCCATCTTCCAGGGATCGATTCCTGCCTGCTGAGAGACGGACCTGGAAAACTTTGGAAAATCATTCTTGGAAAACTGTGATTGGAAGCTGGAAAGTCTTAAAACCATCCCTATATCTCTTTGTGACTTCATATTGTTGCTGTAGGAGTGACTCCCCCTCTGCTGCTGTTGTTTTTGGGTCTCTGGGCTTTGGATAGTGGTCTCACTGGAGCCGCGCTGATGCTCTCCCGGATTACTACGGCAGAGGAGAGGAGGGGAGAGAACATGGAACTTCAAACGTGTTTCGTTGGAAGGGATTTATAATCTGGATCATGGATATGTAAGTATGCACAGTACTAGAGTCTTTAGTCAACAAGCAACTACAGTCTTTTCTATATGTAAATGGCATCCTTAATATAAATACATCTGACTTTAGACTTAAACATAGCACTGCTAGCACCACAATGCTTGTTGGGAGTGATATTGCAAACGTCTTGGATAATAGAAAAAGTTGTGCTGCCATGTTTATTGACTTTTACAAAGCTTTTGATGGTGTTGATCATGGAACTCTGTTAAAATCAGCCGTCTTCGATTGGACTGGGCGCTGATGTTTGCTTATGGTTCAATAATTATCTCCATGAAAGAACCCAAGTCATCATGGTAGATGGTATCAAATCGGAGTTTCTGGCGTTTCAAAAAGGTGTCCCATAAGGCTCAGTACTATCTCCACTATTGTTTTAATATCTATATTAATAACATAAATGACAAAATGAGAAATTGTCAAATTAATTTATACTCTGATGTTACTGTGTTATACTCCATCGTTCCTACTATTGGCCAAGCATTTCCACATTTGAAATCTGATTCTGGCATTTCAGAAGACACTTTCTGATCTTAAATTGGTGCTAAATGCTAACAAAACAACATATATTCTCTTCTCTAGACTACATCATTTTTTATTTACAGTTGCAAGAAGAGTATGTGAACCCTTTGGAATTACCTGGATTTCTGCATACATTTGTCAAAAAATTTGATCTGATCTTCCCCTAAGTCAAAACAAGACAAAAACAGTGTGCTAAAACTAATAATTTGTCTATGTTGAATACATAATTTAACATTCACAGTGTAGGTTGGAAAAAGTATGTGAACCCCTAGGCTAACGACTTCTCCAAAAGATAATTGGAGTCAGGAGTCAGCTAACCTGGAGTCAATGAGACGAGTTTGGAGATGTTGGTTAGAGCTGCCTTGCCCAATAAAAAGCACTATTTGCTATTCACTTGAAGCATTGCCTGATGTGAACCATGCCTCGAACAAAAGAGATCTCAGAAGACCTAGGATTAAGAATGGTTGACTTGCATAAAGCTGGAAAGGGTTACAAAAGTATCTCTAAAAGCCTTGATATTCATCAGTCCACTGTAAGACAAATTGTCTATAAATAGAGAAAGTTCAGCACTGTTGCTACTCTCCCTAGGAGTGGCCGTCCTGCAAAGATGACTGCAAGAGCACAGCGCAGAATGCTCAATGAGGTTAAGAAGAATCCTAGTGTCAGCTAAAGACTTACAGAACTCTCTGGAACATGCTAACATCTCTGTTGACGTGTCTACGATACGTAAAACACTAAACAAGAATGTTGTTCATGGGAGGACACCACGGAAGAAGCCACTGCTGTCAAAAAAACCTATTGCTGCATGTCTGAAGTTCGCAAAAGAGCACTTGAATGTTCCAGAGCGCCACTGGAAAATATTCTGTGGACAGATGAAACTGAAGTTGAGTTGTTTGGAAGGAACACAACACTATGTGTGGAGAAAAAAAAGTACAGTACACCAACATCAAAACCTCATCCCAACTGTGATGGAGGGAGCGTCATGGTTTGCGCTGATTTTCTGCCTCAGGTACTGGACAACTTGCTGTCATCGATGGAAAAATGAATTCCCATGTTCATCAATACATTTTGCAGGAGAATGTAAGGCTATCTGTCCGACAATTGAAGCTCAACAGAAGTTGGGTGATATAACAGAACTACGACCCAAAACACAGAATTAAATCAACAACAGAATGGCTTCAACCGAAGAAAATATGCCTTCTGGAGTCCTGACCTCAACCCGTTTGAGATTCTGTGGCATGACCTCGAGCGCGGTTCACACCAGACATCCCAAGAATATTGCTGAACTGAAACAGTTTTGTAAAGAGGAATGGTCCAAAATCCCTCGACCATTGTGCAGGTCTGATCCGCAACTACAGAAAACATTTGGTTGTGGTCATTGCTGCCAAAGGAGGGTCAACCAGGGTTCACATATTTTTTCCACCCTGCACTGTGAATGTTTACACAGTGTGTTCAATAAAGACATAAAAACAAATAATTGTTTGTGCGTTATTAGTTCAAGAAAACTGTGTGTCTATTGTTGTGGCCTAGATGAAGATCAGATCAAACTTTATGACCAATTTATGCAGAAATCCAGGTAATTCCAAAGGTTCCAATACTTTTTCTTGCCACTATAAATGACTATAAAATTACTAGGCTAAATGGTATAGAAATGGAACTAGTTCCTTATTATAAATATCTTGGTAAATGCCTAGATGACAAGTTGTCTTTCAAAACACATCTGAGCTGGTAAAAAAGTTGAAGTTCAAGATTTGGTTGATTTTACAAAAACGAAAGCCTGCTCATCATCTGCTAATAGGAAGAAAATGGTTCAGTCTACCTTTGTGTGTGTATTGGATAATGGGGATGTTGTTTACATGCATGCTGCAGCGTCCTCAGTTAAACCCTTAGGTGCTGTATGTCGTTGTGCTCTGAGGTTCATTACTGGCTCTGTGTCACGTTTGTCTTCGGGTGAAAGAGAGGAGGACCAAAATGCAGCGTGATGATAATCCATATTTTAAATGGGATACTTAAACAACGAACAAAACAATAACTTGCCAAATCAACGAAGTCAAAACAGTCCCGTACCGTGAACACTGGTAACAGGAACAATCACCCACAAAATACCCACAGAATATGGCTGCCTAAATATGGTTCCCAATCAGAGACAACAATAGACAGCTGCCTCTAATTAAGAGCCAATCTAGGCAACCATAGACTTACAAAAACACCTAGATAGGGTTCACCACTGTTCCTTATATCTACAAGTAGGTTGGGTCTCTTTAACCGATAGAAGGGAGCAGTAGTTTGTTATTTACAGTGCCTTGCAAAAGTATTCTGCCCCCTTGAACTTTGCGACCTTTTGCCACATTTCAGGCTTCAAACATAAAGATATAAAACTGTATTTTTTTGTGAAGAATCAACAACAAGTGGGACACAATCATGAAGTGGAACGACATTTATTGGATATTTCAGACTTTTTTAACAAATCAAAAACTGAAAAATTGGGCGTGCAAAATTATTCAGCCCCTTTACTTTCAGTGCAGCAAACTCTCTCCAGAAGTTCAGTGAGGATCTCTGAATGATCCAATGTTGACCTAAATGACTAATGATGATAAATACAATCCACCTGTGTGTAATCAAGTCTCCGTATAAATGCACCTGCACTGTGATAGTCTCAGAGGTCCGTTAAAAGCGTAGAGAGCATCATGAAGAACAAGGAACACACCAGGCAGGTCCGAGATACTGTTGTGAAGAAGTTTAAAGCCGGATTTGGATACAAAAAGATTTCCCAAGCTTTAAACATCCCAAGGAGCACTGTGCAAGCGATAATATTGAAATGGAAGGAGTATCAGACCACTGCAAATCTACCAAGACCTGGCCGTCCCTCTAAACTTTCAGCTCATACAAGGAGAAGACTGATCAGAGATGCAGCCAAGAGGCCCATGATCACTCTAAATGAACTGCAGAGATCTACAGCTGAGGTGGGAGACTCTGTCCATAGGACAACAATCAGTCGTATATTGCACAAATCTGGCCTTTATGGAAGAATGGCAAGAAGAAAGCCATTTCTTAAAGATATCCATAAAAAGTGTTGTTTAAAGTTTGCCACAAGCCACCTGGGAGACACACCAAACATGTGGAAGAAGGTGCTCTGGTCAGATGAAACCAAAATTGAACTTTTTGGCAACAATGCAAGACGTTATGTTTGGCGTAAAAGCAACACAGCTGAACACACCATCCCCACTGTCAAACATGGTGGTGGCAGCATCATGGTTTGGGCCTGCTTTTCTTCAGCAGGGACAGGGAAGATGGTTAAAATTGATGGGAAGATGGATGGAGCCAAATACAGGACCATTCTGGAAGAAAACCTGATGGAGTCTGCAAAAGACCTGAGACTGGGACGGAGATTTGTCTTTCAACAAGACAATGATCCAAAACATAAAGCAAAATCTACAATGGAATGGTTCAAAAATAAACATATCCAGGTGTTAGAATGGCCAAGTCAAAGTCCAGACCTGAATCCAATTGAGAATCTGTGGAAAGAACTGAAAATTGCTGTTCACAAATGCTCTCCATCCAACCTCACTGAGCTCGAGCTGTTTTGCAAGGAGGAATGGGAAAAAATTTCAGTCTCTCGATGTGCAAAACTGATAGAGACATACCCCAAGCGACTTACAGCTGTAATCGCAGCAAAAGGTGGCGCTACAAAGTATTAACTTAAGGGGGCTGAATAATTTTGAACGCCCAATTTTTCAGTTTTTGATTTGTTAAAAAAGTTTGAAATATCCAATAAATGTCGTTCCACTTCATGATTGTGTCCCACTTGTTGTTGATTCTTCACAAAAAAATACAGTTTTATATCTTTATGTTTGAAGCCTGAAATGTGGCAAAAGGTCGCAAAGTTCAAGGGGGCCGAATACTTTCGCAAGGCACTGTACCTATAAACAGTTCATGCAAAAAACACGTCCAATGTATCTGACATCTCTAATCTCTTATAGAATTACTAATTATAAAACTAGGTCAATGAATTACATTACACTTTCAGATCCCTCCCAGTTTCTACACAGATCGGAAAATGCGCCTTCAGTTATGCTGCACTTTACATAATGAACAATTTACAAAATTCTCTTAGAATAGATGTTCCGGTCCCTCCTTAGGAAATAAAACCAGATGGATATCTGATCTGTGAAATGCTAATTGTGGATGTTTTTCTTCATGCGTATGTCTTTTATTTGTGCATATATGTGCTTTTTCTTTGTATTGAAAACAGGGATCAGTTGATCTGCTGTATAAATAAAATGAATAATAATAATAATAATAATAGTTAATGGTCCTTTAACGTTTCTGATGGATGAGTTGGAAATAGGACAAACATGTGTGACATTGTGTGTGTGTGTGTGTGTGTGTCTGTGTGACGTGTGTGTGTGTGTGTGTGTGTGTGTGTGTGTGTGTGTGTCTGTGTGACAGTGTGTGTGTGTGTGTGTGTGTGTGTGTGTGTGTGTGTCTGTGTGTCTGTGTGACATTGTGTGTGTGTGTTTTAGGGTGTGTGTGTTGGATAATGTGTGGTATCTAGAGAAGCATAATAACAGCTTGTCCTCCTCACTCCACCGCTGGCTGTGGGCTGGGCTGCAGGGTGTAGGAAACACACAGCCACTGGCCCCAGCAGAGAGTCCGTTTAATTCATTTATCAATGGGGGGGGCTTCATAAAGGCCTGATGCCTCATATCAGAGGGATCTCATGGGGGGGATGGGAGGAATCAGTTGCAGTGAAAATATCCGCTACTCTCACTCTCAGCACTAAATCTACAAACCTATATTATTTCCCTTTCTTACTCTCAATCTCCATCTTTGCCTGTATTCCCATTCGCTCTTTAAGCAGATTCATGAGATGATAAAGGGATACTTCAGGATTTTGGCAATGAACCCATTTATCTACTTCCCCAGAGCCAGATTAACTCGTGGATAACATTTTTATGTCTCTGCCTTCAGTTTGGTGGAAGTTGCTATCTTGTGATAGCTCAATTGCTAACTAGCGTTAGCGCAATGACTGGCAACCAATGACTGGAAGTCTATGGTAACTGCTAGCATGCTAGTAGATACCATAGACTTCCAGCCATTGTACTAACGCCAGTTAGCATTGGCAGGAGAAACTACCTCCCACTTCCTTCATACTGGATGCAGACACATAAAAATGAGATCCACAAGTTCATCTGATTCTGTGGAAGTAGATAAAGGGCTTCATTGCCAAAATCCCAAAGTATCCCTTTAAAAGCAGAAAGAGAGAAAAGGCCAATGTCACTATGCATCAGTCTCAGAGTCAACACAGGCATGCTTTTTGGGCTAAATTTGGTCTGGAACCTGGAGGCATGGTTTCTCTGGAATATTAAGGCCAGTGTGGTCAGAGCTCTGTGTGTGTGTGTGTGTGTGTGTGTGTGTGTGTGTGTGTGTGTGTGTGTGTGTGTGTGTGTGTGTGTGTGTGTGTGTGTGTGTGTGTGTGTGTGTGTGTGTGTGTGTGTGTGTGTGTGTGTGTGTGTGTGTGTGTGTGTGTGTGTGTGTGTGTGTGTATTTTGTCATGATTCTGCACACACTGGTCAGAGTCATTCCAAAGTGTGTGTGTGTGTGTGTGTGTGTGTGTGTGTGTGTATTTTGTCATGATTCTGCACACACTGGTCAGAGTCATTCCAAAGTGGGGTAGGAGTTGAGCAGTGTAGGAAGCCCAGTTTAAAACAGCACAGGGACTCTGTACAACATTGGACTATTGTGCTGTAAGGCACTGTGTGTCTGTCTGTATACATCTTTGTGTTTTACCAAAGCGATAGGTTTTAGTACCTGCTTTTCTACAGAAAGAGAGTGGTGACTTGAAGAAGAAAACAGAGAGACGGAGACATACAAATAGAAAGAGGAGAAAACTAATTAGAAGGATAAGAAAGAGAGTTCATGAACTGTTGAGTGTTTAGTCGAGTCAATCTAACTGTATCAGACTGTAATCCGTTTAGTTGAACATTCTAACGAACTGTAACGATGTCTAACGAGCTGAAACCACCGTTAATTAACAAGGCGTGTGTGAGCCGAGTCTGACTCTTATAAAACTCACCTATCACATCAGCTCAGTTTGATTGATAAGGAAATCTGACAAACCATGCATAGATATTAGTAGCTTTAATTTCACCTTCAGCTGATCTGTGATCAGTTTTCAGCTGATCTGGTCAGTTTCCAGCTGATCTGTGATCAGTTTTCAGCTGATCTGGGCAGTTTTCAGCTGATCTGGGCAGTTTCCAGCTGATCTGGTCAGTTTCCAGCTGATCTGGGCAGTTTTCAGCTGATCTGGGCAGTTTTCAGCTGATCTGGGCAGTTTTCAGCTGATTTGGGCAGTTTCCAGCTGATCTGGTCAGTTTCCAGCTGATCTGGGCAGTTTTCAGCTGATCTGGGCAGTTTCCAGCTGATCTGGTCAGTTTCCAGCTGATCTGGTCAGTTTCCAGCTGATCTGGGCAGTTTTCAGCTGATCTGGGCAGTTTTCAGCTGATCTGGGCAGTTTCCAGCTGATATGGGCAGTTTCCAGCTGATATGGGCAGTTTCCAGCTGATATGGGCAGTTTCCAGCTGATATGGGCAGTTTCCAGCTGATCTGGTCAGTTTTCAGCAACGTTGTTCTCTTGTTTTCTCCTTTCTCTCTCTCCGTCCATCACAAAGCTGCATTCCTGGATTGTTTCACTGACACCTGTGTGTCACGCACACACGCACACGCACACGCACACGCACGCACACACACACACACACACACACACACACACACACACACACACACACACACACGAACACACACACGCACACACACACACACACAGGCCACGCAGAGCGATGGAGAAAGGAAGTGATATGGAAAGAGAAGGAGAGAGATTTGTAAAGGGTGGTGTTCAGCCTGAGATTGTGTTTTGTTTTTCTAATGAGGGTGAGAAGGTCAGCCCCCAAGAAGGAACACACACACAGACCCTACTCCCCATCTCAACCCGCTGTGATACTGTGGTTGCATTTAGACAGGCAGCCCAATTCTGATCTTTAGCCTGTCTAAACGCAGTAGCCTACAGTCCCCTGTTCCTCATTTTTGGTACTGTCAGTATCATCTCCATGGAGGATAGATTAAAGACATGCTCTGGAACAGATTAAAGACATGTTCTGGAACTTTGGCGACTACCAACTATTCTTTAAACCTCCCGCTTTGGGCTGAATGAGTCAACGTGTAGTTCTTACGTGCTTAATCTATGAGCAGAATTGCTGTTTTACTTCAATTAGCCACAAAATCTCTAGTTTGAAAGCGACTGTTTTTCTGGAAGCTGTGCTGCGCCATTTTCCCTACATTTTCCCCTCGTGGACCAGCCTCCTTGAAATTCGAGTTCCAGCCAATCAGCTTTAGCCCTCGTTATTTCAAATCAAATCAAATGTTATTTGTCACATGTACCGAATACAACAGGTGTAGACTTTACAGTGAAATGCTGAATACTTACAAGCCCCTAACCCAACAATGCAGTTTAAAAAAAATACCTACAAAAAATAAGAATAACAAATAAAAGTAACAAATAATTAAAGAGCAGAAGTAAGAAAAACAAATAATTAAGGCTATATACAGGGGGTACCGGTACAGAGTCAATGTGCGGGGGCTCCGGTTAGTTGAGGTAGTATGTAGATGTTGGTAGAGTTATTAAAGTGACTATGCAGCTAGATAATAGCAGAGTAAAAGGGGGGGGGGGGGGCAATGCAAACAGTCTGGGTAGCCATTTGATTAGATGTTCAGGAGTCTTATGGCTTGGGGGTAGAAGCTGTTTAGAAGCCTCTTGGACCTAGACTTGGTCCTCTGGTACAGCTTGTCATGCGGTAGCAAAGAGAACAGTCTATGACTAGAGTGGCTGGAGTCTTTGACAATTTCTTGGGCCTTCCTCTGACACCGCCTGGTATAGAGGTCCTGGATGGCAGAAAGCTTGGCCCCAGTGATGTACTGGGCCGTTCGCACTACCCTCTGTAGTGCCTTCGGGTCGGAGGCCGAGCAGTTGCCATACCAGGCAGTGATTCAACCCATCAGGATGCTCTCGATGGTGCAGCTGTAAAATCTTTTGAAGATCTAAGGACCCATGTCAAATCTTTTCAGTCTCCTGAGGGGGAATAGGTTTTGTTGTGCCCTCTTCACGACTGTCTTGGTGTGCTTGGACCATGTTAGTTTGTTGGGGATGTGGACACCAAGGAACTTGAAGCTCTCAACCTGCTCCACTACGGCCTCGTCGATGAGAATGGGGGCGTGTTCGGTCCACCTTTTCCTGTAGTCCACAATCATCTCCTTTGTCTTGATCACGTTGAGGGAGAGGTTGTTGTCCTGGCACTACACAGCCAGGTCTCTGACTTCCTCCCTATAGGCTGTCTCGTCATTGTTGGTGATCAGGCCTGCCACTGTTATGTAATCAGCAAACAGGGATTACAGGAGAGGACTGAGCACGCACCCCTGAGGGGCCCCAATGTTGAGGATCAGCGTGGCGGATGTGTCTTCGGCAAACAGGGAGTACAGGAGGGGACTGAGCATGCACCCCTGAGGGGCCCCAATGTTGAGGATCAGCGTGGCGGATGTATTGTTACCAACCCTTACCACCTGGGGGCGGCCCGTCAGGAAGTCCAGGATCCAGTAGCCGAGGGAGGTGATTAGTCCCAGGATCCTTAGCTTAGTGATGAGCTTTGAGGGCACTATGGTGTTGAACGCTGAGCTGTAGTCAATGAATAGCATTCTCACATATGTGTTCCTTTTGTTTAGGTGGGAATGGGCAGTGTGGACTGCAACAGAGATTGCATAATCTGTGGATTTGTCAGGGCGGTATGCAAATTGGAGTGGGTCTAGGGTTTCTGGGACAATGATGTTGATGTGAGCCATGACCAGCCTTTCAAAGCACTCCATGTTATTTTCTTAACATACCCACTGTTTACATTGACAGCCCAATTTGCCTGAATCATGCTTTCCACCCTGCATTGGATGATGTGGTGTTTTCACAGTGGAGGGAGAAGGGGCTCACAACAATTGGTAATCTATACATAGATGGTCAGTTAGCTTCATTTCAACAATTACAGGGAAAGTTCAACATCAACAACACATTTTTTCAGAGACCTCCAAATCAGGAATTCCATAAGGACACATATCCCACAGTGTGGCATGAAGCCAAATAGTCCTACATTAGATAGCTTGATCCTTGTCAAACCCCATTCAAAAGGGTCGGTCTCTAGACTGTATGATGTGCTACTGTCCCTCATAGAGGTATCCACAGACACCATTAAAAGGGCTTGGGACAGAAATCTCAGATGAGGACTGGGTAGAAGCTCTCAGGAATATAAACCACAGTTCAGTGAATGCCAGACACAACCTTGTTCAGTTTAAGGTGATACACAGGTTACATTACTCAAAAGTGAAACTGCATAAAATTTTCCCGGACAGTGGTGAGCACTGTGTGAGAGGTGCAAGCAGGATGAGGGGACGTTGACCCACTTATTCTGGACATGTCCTAAGTTACATGCTTACTGGGCTCTCCCTTTTGATGACTTATCTAAAGCCTTCGATAGAGTTCTAGCCCCAGACCCATTGATCGCTCTGTTTGGTACAGTTGATGGGAATAACCAGGAGGGGAAGGCTGTCTATCTTTGTACTAAATTAGCCAAAAGGCTCGTATTGCAATTTTAGAAATTGGAGACTGTACCTACCTTTGAAATGTGGTTACGGGATTTAGGGAAAATAATACATATGGAGAAGATACGATACAATACCTCCAATAGAAGTCCAATGTTTTACAAAATATGTCAGCCGATACTGGATAAATGGTCTAGTCCCGCTTCATAACTGGGTTGACGATCTCCTGCTACTCTGAGCTGTACTCCACTCAGTATTTATTTTGGGCTTAACTACACTGCTTGTAATGACTATATGCTGTCTTCCTATACATGTACCACCTAATAGGATTTAGTTTTATGTTGTGTGAGTTAAGTTGTGTTTTGTCCTCTACATTGTCCGTCCCATTCAACAGTACAATGAATGTCAATGTTTTGTACTGCTGTCTTTTTTAATACATTTTTTATTGGAAAATAATAAACACATTATAAAAAAATAAGCAAAATAAAACCCGCTGGTCCATAACACGTCCACACACACACACACACACTATATATATTTTATATGCCCAATAAATGTTAACTTCACATGAAAAGAGTCATGTGTAGAAACTGATTCTTGTGGACGTGTTATGGACGGCTCTCTACTGTGCCAGCGGCTTTTCATAGGGAATCCTCGTTCCTACACTAGTAAGAGCTGTATCTCCTCTCACATGTGCTGCCAAACTGGGTCATCGGCCTCTCTGTGCAGAATGTGCTTCCTGCCTCTAGGAAGGTGTACGTCTGGATAACCTGGTTGCCTTTACTGTGTTTGACCTTTACTGATACAATAGCAAGTATAAATTGTTGGTCGCTGGTCACGGTATACCCGACTGCTGCTTCTGATGACTGTTCTGCTGTTTCCCATCAATACGAAGCACATTTGAGTGAGTTTGGCTACACACACTGCATTTGAGACGCTTATTGCAGTCTCTTGACGTGTCCACTTGACAAGCAACCAAAACAAATTCTGTTTCCCTTTAGGAAACCAATCTTCTCCCTGTGGCTCCTTTTCCTAAGTCGTGGACACAGCTCCAATTCCTGACTGCAGTTACAGAACAGACGTGACGTGTTGGGGTTGTGTGTGTGTGTGTGTGTGGGGGGGGGGGGGCTAGACATGTGAATGAGCCTTGACTGCAGCCTTTGAGTCTTGCTTCTGGATTGTGTTGGATCTTGAATATCACCGAACACCGGATAAAAAATAAATAAATAAATAAAAAAATAAAAATACTTGTAACCCACCGATGGTCTCCATGGAAATGAAAAATAAATCCAATAAAAATGATGTTTTTTAAGCTGGAGGCCAGATCCATCTCCTCCATATCTTCCATTGCATTACAACAACCTCTGAGGTAAAACGCATAGGCGTGTCATGCCATGTGGTCTTCGGGTTTTGATGCTAGGCCAGCTAAAAGCCTTCTCCTTGTATGCCTTGGCAATCTTGTATTCATTACCATAGATCTCCTGTAATAAGCCTTTCTGATAGCCCTTGTCCTAACTAGCTCTCGAGGCTGCCCTCTGGTGTACAGTTTGAGGAAGTGCAGTTTCTCCTGGCTAGTTTGGGCTCTATTCTCTATACCATGTTCAAATGACTGAATGAAGGACCTGTACTGCAAAATGTCACCATCAAAAACACTAGTCTCTCTGGGTGGCGGAAAGATGTTGCTGTTTGACTAACATAGCAGTCTTTGGAGATGAGAGGGTTTTCTTGTGAAATGTCCTGAAAGTCTTGGCTGTTTTCCCCATAGTCGGTCAGCACAGAGGGGCCTTGTCCTGTATAGACTGGCAGACTTGGGTTAGAGTCTGGTGGTGCAGCAGTGTTCTCTCTATGAGCGGCTGTCTGAATCCCACTGTGTCCTGACAGTTCAGATTGAGCTGAAACACTGGGAGCCTGGGCTGATTGAATGTCAATGTGCTCAATGACTTGGGGTCCTTCTTTGAGATGCACACTTGGTGCATGTCTGGCTGAAGTGCCCCTCTTCCCTGTGTGAAATTCAAGGTCTGAGATCCTGTATCTCTCTGCCATTTCCTCAAAGTCGTCATTCTATTGTTGTTGAAATGGCATTTCTTTCTTCCCTGCAGATGTCAAGACCGTGAGCTTTACAGAGGCAGCTGCTATTTCAATTTACAGCTCAAATCTCCCTGTTTTCCTCTGTCTTTTGTTGGTTTAATTCCTCGTCCTCGTCCTCTAGATGGGTTTAATTCCTCATCTTCTAGATGGGTTTAATTCATCCTCCTTGTCCTCTAGATGGGTTTAATTCATCCTTCTTGTCCTCTAGATGGGTTTAATTCATCCCCCTTGTCCTCCAGATGGGTTTAATTCCTCCTCCTCATCTTCTAGATGGGTTTAATTCATCCTCCTCATCCTCTAGATGGGTTTAATTCCTCCTCCTCGTCCTCTAGATGGGTTTAATTCCTCCTCCTTGTCCTCTAGATGGGTTTAATTCCTTGTCCTCTAGATGGGTGTAATCCCTCCTCCTCGTTAAACCCCTCGTAGATGGGTTTAATTATTCCTCCTCGTCCTCTAGATGGGTTTAATTATTCCTCCTCCTCCTCTAGAAGGGTTTAATTCCTCCTCCTCGTCTTCTAGATGGGTGTAATTCCTCGTCCTCTAGATGGGTTTAATTCATCCTCCCTGTCCTCTAGATGGGTTTAATTCCTCCTCCTTGTCCTCTAGAAGGGTTTAATTCCTCCTCCTCGTCTTCTAGATGGGTGTAATTCCTCGTCTTCTAGATGTGTTTAATTCCTCCTCCTTGTCCTCTAGATGGGTTTAATTCCTCGTCCTCCGCCTCTAGATGGGTTTAATTCCTCCTCCTCGTCCTCTAGATGGGTTTAATTCCTCCTCCTTGTCCTCTAGATGGGTTTAATTCCTCGTCCTCCTCCTCTAGATGGGTTTAATTCCTCCTCCTCGTCTTCTAGATGGGTGTAATTCCTCCTTCTCATCCTCTAGATGGTTTTATTCCTCCTTCTTGTCTTCTAGATGGGTTTAATTCCTCCTCATCCTCTAGATGGGTTTAATTCCTCCTCCTCATCCTCTATATGGTTTTATTCCTCCTTCTTGTCTTCTAGATGGGTTTAATTCCTCCTCCTCGTCCTCTAGATGGGTTTAATTCCTCCTCGTCGTCTTCTAGATGGGTGTAATTCCTCCTTCTCATCCTCTAGATGGTTTTATTCCTCCTTCTCATCCTCTAGATGGTTTTATTCCTTCTTCTTGTCTTCTAGATGGGTTTAATTCCTCCTCATCCTCTAGATGGGTTTAATTCCTCCTCCTCATCCTCTAGATTGGTTTAAATCCTCCTCCTCATCCTCTATATGGTTTTATTCCTCCTTCTTGTCTTCTAGATGGGTTTAATTCCTCCTCCTCGTCCTCTAGATGGGTTTAATTCCTCCTCCTCGTCTTCTAGATGGGTGTAATTCCTCCTTCTCATCCTCTAGATGGTTTTATTCCTCCTTGTCTTCTTGATGGGTTTAATTTCTCCTCATCCTCTAGATGTGTTTAATTCCTCCTCCTTGTCCTCTAGATGGGTTTTATTCCTCCTTCTTGTCCTCTAGATGGGTTTAATTCCTCCTCCTCGTCCTCTAGATGGTGTTTGAACTTGAGAGCAGCAGCCTGTGCTGTTAATGCTGCTCTTTCAGCCTCTGCTGGGATGCAGGCTGAGGATGTGGAGGATTCACCAAAGCTGAACTCCTGTTAGACCTGCGGCTGGAGGTTTGGGACACTCTGTCAGTAGGATTAACATCTTCTTTCTCACCAATGTGTTTATCAGGTTTCTCTGGTGCTGGTGCTGTACCTGAAATCCATTTGGACACAGTACCAAGAAATGCCTTAATATTCTGCCATTTGGGTTCATAACAATTCAACATATCATTGTTTTTATTTCATCCTCAGGTATCATGTGATGATAGGAGTCGATAACATCTTTGAATCCACTCAACATTTCATTGAACTGGACCATTTTTATTTATGTTTTTACTATTTCAACATTCTTATTGTCAGTCATCAGATGAGTAACAATCTTCATTTTGCGTGTCAAATTTCCCAGTTTACCCCTGCTGGATTTGGGAACGTTCTCCTTCAAGGCCGTTCCTGATAAAGGCTCCTCCACTAGCGCCGTGTTGCCCCCACATACACAACGCTATATGCAGTAGGAGAATTCTCTTCGGTCATATTCCCTCAATAGGCGATCACATCAATATCAATATCTATTTCAACATGGAACCATGAACATGGATCAATAAGAGCTCCTTTAACAGTGTCACTATATCAATCATCTTCACAGTTTGGAAATCGAATTCTGTGGATTCGATCCTTTGTCCAAATAAGTCACTCCAATAGCAACATTTCCATTACTTTGAATGCATGATAAATGTAGGCATAAACACTTCCATGTACCCATCAATCAATGCAGAAGTTTGTGCGTTTCTTTTCTACTCTATTCATTGGTTATACGTCTTTCCAAACAATCCCGTTTTTCAATTCCAGCAAAGTATTTTCCAGCTAAGTATTTTGACTAAATGTAGTGGCTAAATTATCCAATATAATTGTCCCAATACAATTTCCATTCTAATTCCATTCTTAGCCACAATGGAGAGTTGTGAAGTGTTAGTCTTGACGCAGACAAATCCAATTGGCCAGAGTTTGTTTCAAGTTGAAAATTAATAATTTATTTATTTTGTTGTTATTCTGGACACAAAAAATGTAAAGAAAACTCTACCAAAACGAATTTTGATCATTTAAACTAAAGAAACAAACAGCATGGTAAACATTGTCTGGTATGGTCAAAAGACTGCTGCCATTCCAGTCACTCCCAGAAGGCATTGGAGAATGTCTGCCTTTCAACTGTATTCTCCATTGGCCAGTAGAGGGGGTATACACACATACAACAGAAATTCATCATGAATTGGAAACATACTAAAATGTACAATATAACCTATATGGCTCCTACACAGTGCTTTCTCTTATGTTTAAGTTCTTTCATATTTCTGGTGTGTGTGTGTGTGCGTGCGTGTGTGTGAGTGTGTGTGTGTGTGTGTGTGTGTGTGTGTGTGTGTGTGTGTGTGTGTGTGTGTGTGTGTGTGTGTGTGTGTGTGTGTGTGTGTGTGTGTGCGTGCGTGCGTGCGTGCGTGCGTGTGCGTGCGTGCGTGCGTGCGTGCGTGCGTGCGTGTGTGTGAGTGTGTGTGTGTGTGTGTGTGAGTGTGTGCTTGCGTGAAGGAGAGGAGACAAACCAAGGCTGCTGTATTTTCTGTCTGTAATATGAGTCCTACGTGTGTAGGAGGGAAGAGAACGAGAGGTGGAGAGGGGGAATGGATGAGAGGGAGAAAGTGGGGGAAGGGGAGAGGGGGAATGGATGAGAGGGAGAAAGTGGGAGAGGGGGAATGGATGAGGGAGAAAGTGGGGGAAGGGGAGAGGGGGAATGGAAGAGAGGGAGAACATGGGGGAAGGGGAGAGGGGGAGAAAGTGGGGGAAGGGGAGAGGGGGAATGGATGAGAGGCAGAATGTGGGGGAAGGGGAGAGGGGGAATGGAAGAGAGGGACTACGTGGGGGAAGGGGAGAGGGGGAATGGAAGAGAGGGAGAAAGTGGGGGAAGGGGAGAGGGGGAATGGATGAGGGAGAAAGTGGGGGGAAGGGGAGAGGGAGAAAGTGGGGGAAGGGGAGAGGGGGAATGGATGAGAGGGAGAAAGTGGGGGAAGGGGAGAGGGGGAATGGATGAGGGAGAAAGTGGGGGAAGGGGAGAGAGGGAATGGAAGAGAGGGAGAACGTGGGGGAAGGGGAGAGGGGGAATGGAAGAGAGGGAGAAAGTGGGGTGAAGGGGAGAGGGGGAATGGATGAGAGGGAGAACGTGGGGGAAGGGGAGAGGGGGAATGGAAGAGAGGGAGAAAGTGGGGGAAGGGGAGAGGGGGAATGGATGAGAGGGAGAACGTGGGGGAAGGGGAGAGGGGCAATGGAAGAGAGGGAGAACGTGGGGGAAGGGGAGAGGGGGAATGGAAGAGAGGGAGAAAGTGGGGGGAAGGGGAGAGGGGGAATGGATGAGAGGGAGAACGTGGGGGAAGGGGAGAGGGGGAATGGAAGAGAGGGAGAAAGTGGGGGAAGGGGAGAGGGGGAATGGATGAGAAGGAGAAAGTGGGGGGAAGGGGAGAGGGGGAATGGAAGAGAGGGAGAACGTGGGGGAAGGGGAGAGGGGGAATGGAAGAGAGGGAGAACGTGGGGAAGGGGAGAGGGGGAATGGATGAGAGGGAGAACGTGGGGGAAGGGGAGCGGGGGAATGGAAGAGAGGGAGAAAGTGGGGGGAAGGGGAGAGGGAGAACGTGGGGGAAGGGGAGAGGGGGAATGGAAGAGAGGGAGAACGTGGGGGAAGGGGAGAGGGGGAATGGAAGAGAGGTAGAAAGTGGGGGAAGGGGAGAGGGGGAATGGAAGAGAGGGAGAACGTGGGGGAAGGGGAGAGGGGGAATGGAAGAGAGGGAGAAAGTGGGGGAAGGGGAGAGGGGGAATGGATGAGAGGGAGAAAGTGGGGGAAGGGGAGAGGGGGAATGGAAGAGAGGGAGAACGTGGGGGAAGGGGAGAGGGGGAATGGAAGAGAGGGAGAAAGTGGGGGGGAGGGGAGAGGGAATGGATGAGAGGGAGAAAGTGGGGGAAGGGGAGAGGGGGAATGGAAGAGAGGGTGAAAGTGGGGGAAGGGGAGAGGGGGAATGGATGAGAAGGAGAAAGTGGGGGGAAGGGGAGAGGGGGAATGGAAGAGAGGGTGAACGTGGGGGAAGGGGAGAGGGGGAATGGAAGAGAGGGAGAACGTGGGGGAAGGGGAGAGGGGGAATGGAAGAGAGGGAGAACATGGGGGAAGGGGAGAGGGGGAATGGATGAGAATGTTCATGTGGTCCAAGGAACCAGGCTTGCCAAACCATGAAAGCAGTGCTGCCTCGTTATGTTTACAATCTGTCCTTTATGATGTTTTTCTCTGACATATTTCTTCCCTTCACTAAATACTCTCTTTGTGTCATCTCCTTCTGATCAGGGAAACGACACTGGGTTTGGGTAAAAGCTGAGTGGTATTTCTGGGGTAAATCACTGTGACTTGGAGAGAACGTTTAGTGGTAGGACTTCCAATTACAGAGCGTTTTTGTAGCTTTATTGACTACATACAGATGAAGGATCTTAATTTGACCCTGCTTGTCACAGCAGGAAAATAATCCTGCAGCATCAGGAAATGTGAATTATTATGTTGATTATAATTTGTTGACATTTTTTGTAGGGGTTGATCCTACATCTGTGACTCTATTGGAATGTTTTCAGGGGGAAAATGGAAACCAATAATTGGGGGGTATTCTATGAGTTTTCCTATGAGCACTCTGTAATTTTCTCTAGCTTCGTCAGACAGCCCCATAGTCACCCAGAGCCATCAGGGTAGGAGACAGGGTTCATCGCTGGTTCGATGTTTATGTGACACTTTGATTGAACATGGCTAACGAGGAGACAGCAGGATGCAATCATTTCTCAGACTTTCTCGTAAATTATGCAAGAATTATGAAATCATCTAGAATTATCGGACTTTGTCACTCACTACTCTCTCTCTCTCTCTCTCTCTCTCTCTCTCTCTCTCCCTCTCTCTCTCTCTCTCTCTCTCTTTCTGTTTGAACCTTACAGTGACAGAAAAGACTGCTGTCCTGTTCTCGGCTGAGTGGACCAGTGCATATTTCATATAAGACAGAAGAGAGAACCCAGTACAGACTTTATGGAAGGGGGTAGCCAGAAATTGTTTCCATAAAACCATACAGAATTAAAGACCACAGTCAGCCAAGTCTGACTTATACACAGAAGATATGAGCCTTGGCCTCTCTCATGCCAGAGAGAGACAGTTAGTGACATCATCATGAATGCCCCGCCCACAGGAAGCCCTAGCCAAAATATGGAGGTGAAGGTGGTCTCCCAGGAGATGGCTTTGTTTAGCAACGCCCTGGCAGCCTACACCTTCATAGCAGGTAAACAGTGACTGAAACATCAGGTGTTATTGTTGAACTGTTTGAATATTTGTTGTTACAAAAGATGATAGAAAAAAATGTTCAGGTGTCTGTCAGTGTAACCTGGATAAAGAAATAAATCACTCTTTCTCTTTTATTTTCTGCTCTCAATCTCTTTGTCTCTCTCTCTCCTCTCTCTCTCTCTCTCTCTCTCCCTCTCCTCCCCCTCTCTCTCTCCTCCTCCTCTCTCTCTCTCTCTCTCTCTCTGTCTCTCTCTCCTCTCTCTCTCTCTCTCTCTCTCTCTCTCTCTCGCCTCTCTCTCTCTCTCTCTCTCTCCTCCTCCTCCTCTCTTTCTCTCTCTCTCTCTCTCTCTCTCTCTCTCTCTCTCTCTCTCTCTCTCTCACCATCCTCCTCCTCTCTCTCTCACCCTCCTCCTCTCTCTCTCCCTCCTCCCCCCTCTCTCTCTCTCTCTCTCTCTCACCATCGTCCTCTCTCTCTCACCCTCCTCCTCTCTCTCTCCCTCCCCCCCTCTCTCTCTCACTCTCCTCCCCCTGTCTCTCTCTCTCTCTCTCTCTCTCTCTCTCACCATCGTCCTCTCTCTCTCACCCTCCTCCTCTCTCTCTCCCTCCTCCCCCCTCTCTCTCTCGTCTCAGACCAGCCTGAGCGAGTAACTCTGGTGTTTGTTAGTGGTGTGTGTGTGGGTCTCCTCCTCACCCTCTGTGCCCTCGTGGTCCAGATACACTGTCGCACTGACTGTCACTACAGTAACCGACGACGACATCACCATCAGCATAGCAACAGGCATCACCACCATCACCATGGGGACCATCCCTGTCACCATCATCCCCAACCTGGCAACCCTAACACAAGCAATACCGGCGTAACCACAGAGACGAGCAGAGACAGCGAATCAGTGGACTGGGACGACGGGACTTCTGACCTATCGGCTCGACGACGGAGGCGATTTGAGAGAACGCTGCTGCACACTAGCATGTTCACATCCATAGAAGGTAAACACACACACTACGTTGGAAACTCTTAAGTACTTAGTGTTTTTTTTAATGGTTAAGTATGCAATGCATTATTGAATTAATGTTGTTGGTTTGGTTGTGTTTTGGTCTGTAGAGTTGGAGCGAGCTCAGAGGGTTGAGGAGAGAGAGAGGATCATACAAGAGATCTGGATGAACGGACATCCCGACGTCAACACTGTCACACGCAGCCTCAACCGATACTACTGACAGGGACAGAGAAAACATGGCGAGAAAACAGATGGATGGACAGACAAAAGGACAAAGAGGAAGGATAATATACACTTTTAGACAGGGTCGCATCGAGAGGCTCATGAAGCACCCTGTTAGCCAGGGTGAGTGGGTACAATGACACTGGGCCACAGAACCATGGGTGTGTCCTGAGAACACCAGACTGATGTCACGACAGGTTATGAACCCGGGTCCCCCATTGGAGAAACCAACGTCTTGACCATTAGACCAAGAGGAAAGGACCAAGAGCAACCATGAACCTGACTCCACTACACTTAACTCACAGCTTTTAGATCTGTGATGAGGAGAATGCCTCCTGATTGTGGACCAGGATGGTTCCTCCGGGGTCAGACCCCTTTCAAATACTGAGGTGGATGATGTCACCACCTAGTGGACACCATCCCCATCACCGTTGACAAAGGCCCACAATTCACCTCTTTGGAAAACTCTGATTTCCTAGCCGAACGTACCGCACTACGTTGTACCTGACTGGCACGGTCATACACAGCACGGTTCACTACCAGGACAAGGACCACCGAGAAAACCTGTTAACTAAAACATTTCATGTTTGCCTTCACTCAATCTTAATGTGTATTTAATGAATCCACTCTTGTCTTTTGTAAATAAATTCATTTTTATAAAATAGCAACACTTTGTTCGTTTGTCTCGGGGATGCTTTTAAGGGTTGTTGCAGGGGAACATGTTGTTTTGTATTTTCAAGATGGAGCAACAATCATTCCTCAGAGAGACTGTGACTATAAAACTATATGTGTTTGGTTGTCAGCAGAGGAGTATTAATTAGGGACCCTTAGTCACAACAGACAGAGGCAGTGCTCCAATCCAATCCAGTCAGCTCCTGAGTAGTTCCCTTCAGTGTTAGGTGCTTATTTCACACACATGTGTTAGGTGATTATTTCACACACATGTGTTAGGTGCTTATTTCACACATGTGCTTGTTTGAATTGGAAATTTATTTTTTCCTTTTCATATCCCAACTCCACCTGAGACACCCATTGAGAGGGTCAGCCATTGCTAACGCCGATCTGGTCCCTTCAGCTCTGCTAAAACTGAAGCGGTAGCTAGACTCTCTACGATACGTGTTGCTTTTGGAGTGCACACTACATTGTGATGTTTTTAATGGGGGAGATCACAGGGTAAACTGTGCAGCACTACATTGTGATGTTTTTAATGGGGGAGATCACAGGGTAAACTGTGCAGCACTACATTGTGATGTTTTTAATGGGGGATCACAAGGTAAACTGTTCAACACTACATTGTGATGTTTTTAATGGGGGTGATCACAGGGTAAACTGTGCAGCACTACATTGTCATGTTTTTAATGGGGGAGATCACAGGGTAAACTGTGCAGCACTACATTGTGATGTTTTTAATGGGGGATCACAGGGTAAACTGTTCAACACTACATTGTGATGTTTTTAATGGGGGATCACAAGGTAAACTGTTCAACACTACATTGTGATGTTTTTAATGGGGGAGATCACAGGGTAAACTGTGCAGCACTACATTGTGATGTTTTTAATGGGGGAGATCACAGGGTAAACTGTGCAGCACTACATTGTGATGTTTTTAATGGGGGATCACAAGGTAAACTGTGCAGCACTACATTGTGATGTTTTTAATGGGGGAGATCACAGGGTAAACTGTGCAGCACTACATAGTGATGTTTTAAATGGGGGATCACAAGGTAAACTGTTCAACACTACATTGTGATGTTTTTAATGGGGGATCACAAGGTAAACTGTTCAACACTACATTGTGATGTTTTTAATGGGGGAGATCACAGGGTAAACTGTGCAGCACTACATTGTCATGTTTTTAATGGGGGAGATCACAGGGTAAACTGTGCAGCACTACATTGTGATGTTTTTAATGGGGGATCACAGGGTAAACTGTTCAACACTACATTGTGATGTTTTTAATGGGGCATCACAGGGTAAACTGTTCAACACTACATTGTGATGTTTTTAATGGGGCATCACAGGGTAAACTGTTCAACACTACATTGTCATGTTTTTAATGGGGGATCACAAGGTAAACTGTTCAACACTACATTGTGATGTTTTTAATGGGGGATCAAAAGGTAAACTGTTCAGCACTACATTGTGATGTTTTTAATGGGGCATCAAAAGGTAAACTGTTCAGCACAATAGTATTATCTCTGCATTATTTCTGGGTGTTTCCCCTAGCTTGTCGCCGGTATTGGAAAAACTGTGTAAAGTGAACACTTGTTTCTCTGTGAGAGAGGTTCTCTATGTACAGTATGTATGCATCCTTCCTCTCTTCCTTGAAGTAACCATAGGTGAACACAGTAGGATAGAGGTTAAAGCAGTAGGATAGGTGAACACAGTAGGATAGAGGATAGGTGAACACAGTAGGATAGAGGTTAAAGCAGTAGGATAGGTGAACACAGTAGGATAGAGGTTAAAGCAGTAGGATAGGTGAACACAGTAGGATAGAGGTTAAAGCAGCAGGATAGGTGAACACAGTAGGATAGAGGATAGGTGAACACAGTAGGATAGAGGATAGGTGAACACAGTAGGATAGAGGTTAAAGCAGCAGGATAGGTGAACACAGTAGGATAGAGAATAGGTGAACACAGTAGGATAGAGGATAGGTGAACACAGTAGGATAGAGGATAGGTGAACACAGTAGGAAGGAGGATAGCTAAATGCAGTAGGAAAGATGATAGGTGAACGCAGTAGGATAGAGGATAGGTGAACACAGTAGGATAGAGGATAGGTGAACACAGTAGGATAGAGGATAGGTGAACACAGTAGGATAGAGGATAGGTGAACACAGTAGGAGAGAGGATAGGTGAACACAGTAGGATAGAGGATAGGTGAACACAGTAGGATAGAGGTTAAAGCAGTAGGATAGGTGAACACAGTAGGATAGAGGATAGGTGAACACAGTAGGATAGAGGATAGGTGAACACAGTAGGAGAGAGGATAGGTGAAAGTAGTAGGATAGAGGCTTTGCCACCTTGCTCTCACTTATACAATCATCATACAGATCAGTGGTTTCCTCAAGGAAGGGAAAAATAAATACAATTGATGTGAAGGATAGAATTTAAGCACTCAAACAGGGAGTGGATGACTAAGACCACCACTCTGCACATTAATTGAAGAATAAAACCCTCTAGAACCAAATGATGTGC
The DNA here is from genome assembly GCF_045791955.1 of Oncorhynchus clarkii lewisi. NCBI lineage: Eukaryota > Metazoa > Chordata > Actinopteri > Salmoniformes > Salmonidae > Oncorhynchus > Oncorhynchus clarkii. The sequence goes on along the minus strand of NC_092171.1, from coordinate 37,239,479 downwards.
CTGCTCTGTTCTGTTCTGCCCTATTCTGGTCTGTCCTGTTCTGTCCTGTTCTGGTCTGTTCTAGTCTAGTCTGCCCTGTTCTGGTCTGTTCTGTTCTGCCCCGTTCTGGTCTGTTCTAGTCTAGTCTGCCCTGTTCTGGTCTGTTCTATTCTAGTCTGCCCTGTTCTGGTCTGTTCTAGTCTAGTCTGCCCTGTTCTGGTCTGTTCTATTCTGCCCTGTTCTGGTCTGGTCTGTTCTGTCCTGTCCTGTTCTGGTCTGTTCTAGTCTAGTCTGCCCTGTTCTGGTCTGTTCTGTCCTGTTCTGGTCTGTTCTAGTCTAGTCTTCCCTGTTCTGGTCTGTTCTAGTCTAGTCTGCCCTGTTCTGGTCTGTTCTAGTCTAGTCTGCCCTGTTCTGGTCTGTTCTAGTCTAGTCTGCTCTGTTCTGGTCTGTTCTGTCCTGTCCTGTTCTGGTCTGTTCTAGTCTAGTCTGCCCTGTTTTGGTCTGTTCTGTCCTGTCCTGTTCTGGTCTGTTCTAGTCTCGTCTGCCCTGTTCTGGTCTGTTCTGTCCTGTCATATTCTGTCCTGTCCTGTCCTGTTCTGGTCTGTTCTGTCCTGTCCTGTCCTGTTCTGGTCTGTTCTGTCATGTTCTGTATTGTTCTGGTATTTCCTGTTCTGGTCAGGTTTGTTTTGTTTTGTTCTGGTCAGGTCTGTCCTGTTCTGTTCAGGTCTGTTCTGTCATGTTCTGTATTGTTCTGGTATGGTCAGGTCTGGTCAGGTCTGTCCTGTTCTGGTCTGTCCTGTTCTGGTCTGTTCTGGTCTGGTCTGGTCTGTTCTGGTCTGGTCTGTCCTGTTCTGTTCTGTTCTGTTCTGGTCTGTTCTGGTCAGGTCTGTCCTGTTCTGGTCTGTCCTGTTCTGGTCTGTTCTGGTCTGGTCTGGTCTGTCCTGTTCTGTTCTGTTCTGTTCTGGTCTGTTCTGTTCTGGTTAGGTCTGTCCTGTGAGCTTATACCGTCATCTGCTGTTAACTATAATATACTACACTTTTCCCATCCCTCCAAAACTTGGCAGTAGGCATGAATGGGGCTTCCTCTCCTCATCTCCTTTCCTTCATGTGCATTCAGTACAGATCATTTAACAATTTGATCCATGAATAGCAATTTCTATCTGTAGTGGTCAAGGAATGACATGTCATCAGCAGTGGTGTAAAGTACTTGAGTAAAAATACTTTAAAGTACTACTTAATTAATTAGTTTTTTGGGGGTAAATCTGTACTTTACTATTTATATTTATGGCAACTTTTACTTTTACTTCAATACATTCCTAAAGAAAATAATGTACTTTTTACTACATACATTTTCCCTGACACCCAGAAGTTTTACATTTTGACAGGAAAATGGTCCAATTATCAGGAGAACATCCCTGGTCGTCCCTACTGCCTCTGATCTGGCAGACTCACTAAACACAAATGCTTGGTTTGTAAATGATGTCTGAGAGTTGGAGTGTGCCCCTTCCTATCCGTAAATAAATAAAAAGAAGACAATTGTGCCGTCTGGTTTGCTTAATATGAGGAAGTTGAAATGATTTATACTTTTACTTTTGATACTTATATACATTTTAGCATTTCCATTTACTTTTACTTAAGTATATTTAAAAACAAATACTTTTAGACTTTTACTCAAGTAGTATTTTACTGGGTGACTTTCACTTTTACTTGAGTAATTTCCTATTAAGGTATCTTTACTTTTACTCAAGTATGACATTTGAGTTATTTTTCCACGTTTTTTTTTTTTGTTGTCTCTTAAACAATAGAGTAATAGCACAAATCTTTGGTAATATTCTTAGTTTTTTGGTAACCATCAGGATAATAATATGTTATTCTAACACAGGAGACTAATAATGTATTAACTATCGAATAAAAGGCATGTTGTACCAATTTTATTCATCAGTTGAAAAATACTGAACAGAAATCACAGACTGTGGCTTTAATGCGAGGCCATGACGTCAGAAGCAGTCTCCAAGGGATAACGGAGCAGAGCACAGGGGTACCCTACCTTGGAACGGACGAGTCAATACTGCTGCGTGGGATTCATCGCAACATTGCAGATCAAGATTCTTCATCTCCGTGATGAGACAATACACCACGGCCCGGGCCATGGCCAGTCGGGGAGGCTCGTGCGTGTCCTGCTGCCATGTTTGCGTTTTCGCATTTACTGCATTTCTCATTGTGGCTGAGCGGACTGCGCGTAAGTATCACTGCCTAAACACACACGCACATCCCTCCAGTGATGGAGATAGGCCTGTATTCTCTCACCACACCTAGGCTACAATCATAACAGTACAGTGTCAAACCAGGGAGGGTTGCATGACGGTTTCATTGATATTTCCCAAAGTCTTTTATTTTTAATCTGCATTTTCAGATGCATTACAATCTTTATAGGTGCGTGTATTGCTTGTGTCGATGTAGGTGTGAAAACTTGCAACAGCAGCCGCGAATAACATTTCTGCTGTAGCTAAAGTCATGCTCATAGAAAAGTGGCGCATTTCTGTCATATTCGAGCGCCTTTTTCTGTATGCCATAAATGGATAGGGGAATGGGCGGACCCTACTCTCCCCAACTGGTCGGGCTGCTCCGGCAGATGGTTAATATTACTGGGACAGGGAGAGGGGGGGAGTGGAGTGGAGAGGAAAGGGAGAGGCGGACATAGAGCACCGCATCGTTCAGTATGTGGTTCTCTAGAGGCAGGAGGCGCGTGCATTTTGTAGCCTATTAGAGATAAGGGACAGCAGCATCACCCAGGCCCTACCCTGTCCTCAGCCTATAGTCATGATAGAGGTCACACACACACACACACACACACACAGAGATGTTGAAACTGCCCTCCCTCACTGTTCTACTGCTTATCACACTTGCCGTTTGGGAAAATACATTACACATTCGTTAGATAATTACATATTGATTACGTTTTAATTAGCCTTCTCTGTGTCTTGGGTGTTATGGACAATTTGGTACCAGGTGTGTCCTGTTTGGTACCAGGTGTGTCCAGTTTGGTACCAGGTGTGTCCTGTTTGGTACCAGGTGTGTCCAGTTTGGTACCAGGTGTGTCCAGTTTGGTACCAGGTGTGTCCTGATTGGTACCAGGTGTGTCCAGTTTGGTACCAGGTGTCCAGTTTGGTACCAGGTGTGTCCTGATTGGTACCAGGTGTGTCCTGATTGGTACCAGGTGTGTCCAGTTTGGTACCAGGTGTGTCCAGTTTGGTACCAGGTGTGTCCTGATTGGTACCAGGTGTGTCCAGTTTGGTACCAGGTGTGTCCAGTTTGGTACCAGGTGTGTCCAGTGTTTTATGTTGACCTAAGTACCAACCAGTGCCCATCATTGTCACATTATGTAAAGACCAGCTACCAGTACACTAGAAAATACAGTATGTGTATCTGTGTGTAGATGTCCTGTATCACCTCCAATAATCTACCTGTGTGTGTGTTTGTCCACAGTGATCTACTGTTTTGTGTACTACCTGTGGGTGGGGCATAATTACTGCTACGCCCACTGGGCGGGGCTTACGGCCTTGTTCCTCCTCCCTGGGTGGGGTCCCCAGTTGCTCAGTTGGCTGTGGTACCAGGCGGATGGACGAATACGTAGCAAAGACCTCAAATGGACTCACATCCTGCACCTGGGCATCTTTAGAAGGTAACGTACCCGCGTGGTACCCTCTTTGGCGTTAGAGGTCCGGGGTTAGAGGTCAACGATGAAACGAGAACACTGTGTTGTTGTGTTCCAGGTTATGGGAGACTATGACGTCCGCTAGAGAGGATCAGTGCAGTGAGATAATGCAGCAGGCTGACGTTTCAGCTCTCCGCCTGTTGGAGGCGCTGGTGGTCACTCTGCCACAGACCGTACTGCAGACCTACGTCCTCATCTGCACAGATGTAGGACTATCTTCACCAGGTATGTGTCTCTGTGTGTTTGTGTTGTTTTTGTTTTAGGGGGTAGATCAGCTTTAATATCACAGATAGATTGTAGCTTCCATCAATGTACAGTTGAAGTCGGAAGTTTACATACACTTAGGTTGGAGTCATTAAAACTTGTTTTTCAACTACTCCACAAATTTCTTGTTAACAAACTATAGTTTTGGCAAGTCAGTTAGGACATCTACTTTGTGCATGACACAAGTCATTTTCCCAACAATTGCTTACAGACAGATTATTTCACTTATAATTCACTGGGTGAATTCCAGTGGGTCAGAAGTTTACATACACTATGTTGACTGTGCCTTTAAACAGTTTGGAAAATTCCAGAAAATTATATCATGGCTTTAGAAGCTTCTGCTAAGCTAATTGACATAATTTGAGTCAATTGGAAGTGTACCTGTGGATGTATTTCAAGGCCTACCTTCAAACTCAGTGCCTCTTTGCTTGACATCATGTGAAAATCAAAAGAAATCAGTCAAGACCTCAGAAAATAATTTGTAGACCTCCACAAGTCTGGTTCATCCTTGGGAACAATTTCCAAACGCCTGAATGTACCACGTTCACCTGTACAAACAACAGTACGCAAGTATAAACAACATGGGACCACGCAGCCGTCATACCGCTCAGGTAGAAGAAGTGTTCTGTCTCCTAGAGATGAACATACTTTGGGGCAAAAAGTGCAAATCAATTCCAGAACAACAGCAAAGGACCTTGTGAAGATGCTGGTACAGAAACCGGTACAAAAGTATCTATATTCACAGTAAAACGAGTCCTATATCGACATAACCTGAAAGGCTGCTCAGCAAGGAAGAAGCCACTGATCTAAAACCGCCATAAAAAAGCCAGACTACAGTTTGCAACTGCACATGGGGACAAAGATTGTACTTTTTGGAGAAATGTCCTCTGGTCTGATGAATCAAAAATATAACATTTTGGCCATAATGACCATCATTATGTTTGGAGGAAAAAGTGTTTGGAGGCTTGCAAGCCGAAGAATACCAGCCCAACCCTGAAGCACAGGGGTGGCAGAATCATGTTGTGGGGGTGCTTTGCTGCAGGGGGGACTGGTGCACTTCACAAAATAGATGGCATCATGAGGACGGAAAATTATGTGGATATATTGAAGCAACATCTCAAGACGTCAGTCAGGAAGTTAAAGCTTGGTCGCAAATGGGTTTTCCAAATTAACAATGACCCCAAGCATACTTCCAAAGTTGTGGAAAAAATGGCTTAAGGGCAACAAAGTCAAAGTATTGGAATGGCCATCACAAAGCCCTGAACTCAATCCTATAGAACATTTGTGGGCAGAACTGAAAAGCGTGTGCGAGCAAGAAGGCCTACAAACCTGACTCAGTTACACCAGCTCTGTCAAGAAGATTGGGCCAAAATTCACCCAAGTTATTGTGGGACGCTTGTGGAAGGCTACCCGAAGCGTTTGACCCAAGTTAAACAATTTAAAGGCAATGCTACCGAATACTAATTGAGTGTATGTAAACTTCTGACCCACTGGGAATGTGATGAAATAAGAAAAGTTGAAATAAATAATTCTCTACTATTATTCTGACATTTCACATTCTTAAAATAAAGTGGTGATCCTAATTGACCTAAGACAGGGAATTTGTACTTGGATTAAATGTCAGTAATTGTGAAAAACTGAGTTTAAATGTATTTGGCTAAGGTGTATGTAAACTTCCGACTTCAACTGTAAGTCCCCAGCTTCAGCGAGGTTTGCGTCATTTCTAATCACCCATATATTCTTTTATAAATATAAATATACAGTGCCTTTGGAAAGTATTCAGACTCCTTGACTTTTTCCACATTTTGTTACGTTACAGACTTATTCTAAAATGAATTAAATAAAACATTTTCCTTATCAATTTACACACAATACCCCATAATGACAAAGATAAAATCATATTTTAGAAATCTTTGCTAATTCATTAAAAGTAAAAAATGGAAATATAACATTTACATAACTATTCAGACCCTTTATTCAGTACTTTGTTGAAGCACATTTGGCAGCTATTACAGCCTCAAGTCTTCTTGGGTATGACGCTTTCTCCCATTCTCAGAAAGATCCTCTCAAGCTCTGTCAGGTTGGATGGGGATCGTCGCTGCACAGCTATTTTCAGGTCTCTCCAGAGATATTCAATCAGGTTTAAGTGGCTGAGCCACTCAAGGACATTCAGAGACTTGTCCCGAAGCCACTCCTGCGTTGTCTTGGCTGTGTGCTTAGGGTTGTTGTCCTGTTGGAAGGTGAACCTTCGTCCCAGTCTGAGGCTCTGAGAGCTCTGGAGCAGGTTTTCATCAAGGATCTCTCTGTACTTTGCTCCGTTCATCTTTGCCTCGATCCTGACTGGTCTCCCAGTCCCTGCCGCTGAAAAACATCCACACAGCATGATTCTGCCACCACCATGCTTCGCCATAGGGATGGTGGCAGGTTTCCTTCAGACATGACGCTTGGCATTCAGGCCAAAGAGTTCAATCTTGGATTCATCAGACCAGAGAATCTTGTTTCTCATGGTCTGAAAGTCTTTAGGTGCCGTTTGGCAAACTCCAAGCGGGCTGTCATGTGCCTTTTACTGAGGAGTGGCTTCTGTCTGGCCACTCTACCCGTAAAGGCCTGATTGGTGGAGTGCTGCAGAGATGGTTGTCCTTCTGGAATGTTCTCCCTTCTCTAGAGAGGAACTCTAGAGGTCTGTCAGCATGACCATCGGGTTCTTGGTCACCTCCCTGACCAATGCTCTTCTCCCCCGATTGCGGCCAGCTCTAGGAAGAGTCTTGGTGGTTCCAAGCTTCTTCCATTTAAGAATGATGGAGGCCACAGTGTTTTTGGGGACCTTCAATGCTGAAAAAAATGTTGGTACCCTGCCCCAGATCTGTGCCTCAACACAATCCTGTCAAGGCGCTCTACCCACAAAACACCAGTCTCAACATCAACAGTGAAGAGGTGAGAGAAGCTGGCCTTCTGGGCAAAGTTCTTCTGTCCAGTGTCTGTTTTTTTTTGCCCATCTTAATCTTTTATTTTTATTGGCCAGTCTGAGATATGGCTTTTTCTTTGCAACTCTGCCTAGAAGGCCATTATCCCGGAGTTGCCGCTTCACTGTTTACGTTGACTGGGGTTTTGCGGGTACTATTTAATGAAGCTGCCAGTTGAGGACTTGTGAGGTGTCTGTTTCTCAAACTAGACACTCTAATGCACCCTCTTGCTCAGTTGTGCACGGGGGCCTCCGAATCCTCTTTATCCTGGTTCGTGCCAGTTCTGTGAAGGGAGTAGTACACAGCGTTATACAAGATCTTTAGGTTCTTGGCAATTTCTCGCATGGAATAGCCTTCATTTCTCAGAACAAGAATAGACTGATGAGTTTCAGAAGAACGGTCTTTGTTTCTGGCCATTTTGAGCCTGTAATCAAACCCACAAATGCTGATGCTCCAGATACTCAACTAGTCTAAAGAAGGCCAGTTTTATTGCTTCCTTAAATAGAACAACAGTTTTCAGCTGTGCTAACATAATTTCAAAATGGTTTTCTAATGATCAATTATCCTTTTAAAACGATACACTTGGATTAGCTAACACAACATGCCATTGGAACACAGGAGTGATGGTTGCTGATAATGGGCCTCTGTACGCATATGTAGATATTCCATAAAAAATCTGCCATTTCCAGCTACAATAGTCATTTACCATCATTAACAATCTTTACACTGTATTTCTGATCAATTTGATGTTATTTTAATGGACAAAAAAATTGCTTTTCTTTCAAAAACAAGGACATTTCTAAGTGACCCCAAACTTTTGAACGGTAGTGTATATTCTCAATATAACTTAGTTGTCTTTTGTTTGTTTTTAACCCTTCAGCTACCACCATCCCTCCCATCTATCTATCTCTGAAGACCATCCTCTGTGTTTGATACAATCTCCTTACAGAGTATTCATGTTCTCGTTCTCTCTCTCTCTCTCTCTCTCTCTCTCTCTCTCGCACTCTCTCTTTCTCTCTCTCTCTCTCTCTCTCTCTCTCTCTCTCTCTCTCTCTCTCTCTCCCTCCCTCTCCTCTCTCCAGTCTCAGTATGTTTTGTGTTGTGTCTGCTGTCCCTGGCCTGGGCCTTGGTCTTGTATGCCAGAGCCTGTTCCCTCATCAGACCTGGACATCTCCCCATGTCCCCTGCTGCTATCACCTGTAGACTGCTCTGGAGGGTAGGAGGGTTGCCTGGGATGGGTGTACTGGCTGGGCTGGGTGTGTGGGCTGGGCTGGGTGTGTCGGTTGGGCTGGGTGTGTGGGCTGGGCTGGGTGTGTCGGTTGGGCTGGGTGTGTGGGCTGGGTGTGTCGTTTGGGCTGGGCATGTGTGTGTGTGTGTGTGTGTGTGTGTATGCGTGTGTGTGTGTGTGTGTGTGTATGCGCGTGCGTCTGTGTGTGTGCGTGTGCGTGTGTGTGTGTATGCGTGTGTATGCGTGTGTGTGTGTGTGATAGTAACATACTTATTGTATTGTGTTTAGGTCAGCATGTTGGGTGCACGTCTCGCCACCCTCGCACTCTTTACACGCCTGTTCCGTCAGTGGGTCCTTGGAGTTATTGGTGAGTGTGTACAGTATATGTGTGTGAAAGTCTTTTATTGTGTGTGTGTGTGTGTGTGCTTGTGTGTGTGTGTGTGTGTGTGAGCATTCAGTGATGTTTGTCCTGCACCCGTGTGTCTCAGGTCTTCACTGGTTGGGTGCTACGTTCTGGTTGGTGTCTCAGCAGAGTGACATCATCAAAACGCCGCTGCGCTGGCACCTGTTCAACCTGGTGCTGGGAGCTGTTCACATCTTCCTCTTCCTCAACGTCAAGGACGGAGCCTCCCGATGCCGCATGGCCGGATTCTACCTGGTGGGTCTCTCTCTCTCTCTGTGTGTGTGTGTGTGTGTGATTGTGTGTGTGTGTGTGTGTGTGTGTGTGTGTGTGTGTGTGTGTGTGTGTGTGTGTGTGTGTGTGTGTGTGTGTGTGTGTGTGTGTGTGTGTAACTCTCTGCTCTCTCCTGCAGGCCATGTTTATCGAGAACGCTCTTCTTCTGCTGGCAGGTTCCGACTTCTTCAGTGCTGCATCATGGGATACCATGGGTATCCCAACCGCTGTGTTCTGTAGTTTCCTCATTGGTGAGACACACACACACACACGCACACACACACACACACACACACACACACACACATACATACATACATACATACATACACACACACATTTGTTTCTATCTTAGTAGGGACTTAAAATTAATTTCCATTCAAAATCCTATTCCCCCTAACCATAACCCTAAAGCTAACTCCTAACCCCTTACTCTTACCATAGCCCTAATTCTAACCCTAAACCTAATTATAATCCTAATTCTAACCCTAAACGTAATTATAATCCTAATTCTAACCCTAAACCTAACACCTAATCTTAAAATACCCTTTGTCCTCATGGAGACATGGGGAATGTACCCACGAGGGGGAATTTTCCTTGTTTTACTATCCTTGTGGGGACTTTGGGGGATTGTAGGTCCCCACAAGGATAGAAGAACCCACCCGTACACACTCACCTGTCTCCTCTGTGTTCCCCCAGGTGTGATAGCTCTAGTGCTGTACTACCGGTTCCTCCACCCCAAGTCCTTTGAGATCTTCCAGAGCATACGTAACCATGGAATGGGCGGTGCTTGTGCAGACCGGGGCTCTTCTCTCTCATTGGATGAGAAGAACCATCGCCACGGTCAACTTGTTGGGGGCGGTACTTTGTTGGACCTCCCTGGCCAATGGCAAGGCTGGAAGCACCACCACTGGCTGCTCATTCGCCTAGCCCTGAAGACGGGGGATGTGGCTAGAATAAGCTATGCTTATGGCGATGGCGGATTGGCCGGGCTGCTGGGACTGCGGGAAATGGCTCTGCCAAGGTCCTCGGACATTCCGCAACCTTCTCCCATTGTTCCACAACCTACTCCCAACGTTTCACAACCTACTCCCAACGTTCCACAACCTACTCCCAACGTTCCACAACCTTCTCCCAACGTTCCACAACCTACTCCCAACGTTTCCCAGGTCAAAGAGGTGGAGGAGGTGAGATGAGCACGCAATTCCATTTCTTCCCAGTTTCCCTGAAGTGTACACTTCACATGTTGTTGTTGTTGTTTTTGGCAAGCTGCCTGTGCCATGTTTGGAGGATCAGAACTCCTATATTTTCCAATTAAATCTTCACTCTGAATGCTCTATGTGGTTGAATGTTGTCTGTGGTTGAATGTTCTATGTGGTTGAATGTTCTATGTGGTTGAATGTTGTCTGTGGTTGAATGTTGTCTGTGGTTGAATGTTGTCTGTGGTTGAATGTTCTATGTGGTTGAATGTTGTCTGTGGTTGAATGTTGTCTGTGGTTGAATGTTCTATGTGGTTGAATGTTCTATGTGATTGAATGTTCTATGTGGTTGAATGTTGTCTGTCTTTAAACTGAGCACTTCTGGGAGCAGGCGTCAAGTTGAGGCTTGATTTACTGTTCTCTACTATAGTTGGATCTTATCCTCTATGTTTGACTCCTGGGACCCGTTAGCTTTCACAATAATGTCTGTCTTTCTTCCCCTCAGGTGATAAAGGCAGCCCCAGCAAGAGACATCATCAGTGAGGTGAGACAGGCGGTGAGACATGAGGTGAGACCGGTGCTGTCCTCTCCCTCTCCCATCCAGGAGGTCAAGCTGCCACTGGTGGAGGTCCTAGTTGAGGAGGTCAGAGCCTGCCACCACTCAGAGCCTGCCACCCAGCAGGATGACTCCAGCCCCCCTCCCTCCGATGATCGAGACGACGAAGACTTCCAGAGCGCCGCCTATGGCTCCCCCACACCCTCGTCCCCCAGGCACCCAGACTACCGACACATCGACAGCAACGTGGTCACCTCCAGCACCCAAGGGTCACCTTCCGTGGGGTCACTCGATGTCAGACGTGGTTCGTCTCCAGAGAAAAGGTCACCGTCCCTGCTGGTGGGCATGGGAAGCCCCCAGCGGAACTTTAATCCTGCGGAGTCCGGCACCACCTTGTATTTCAGCGCTGACGCAGTCTCCCCGTCCAGCGGCAGCTACCTGGGCTGGGGCTCTGAGCTGTCACCCATCTCCAGCTACCGGAGCCCCTACCGCATCAGGGAGCCCCTCTTCACCTCTACACCCAGACAGGAGCCTCGTGCTGGGCCAGAGGAACCAGGCCCTGGCCCCTCTACTACCACCACCACCGCCATCACCACCCATGCTAGAAAACAACTGGTCCAGTTTGTAGACCACAGAGATAAATTGATCTAGAGGGGCCAATGGGTGGAGCGAAATGATCAGACCTGGTCAAATACTCTCAAATACATGTTGAAGTGTGTTTGATTTAGCTCGACCGAGGTGCAGCTGGGTGGCGGAGTTTACACTTTTGGGATTATTTCATTAGTTCCATTGTACCACTGTTCCATTCCAAGCTAAATCAAGCGAGCGTAAAGTATTTGAAAGTATTTTACATTTAAACAATAAGGCCCGAAGGGGGTGTGGTATATGGCCAATATACCACAGCTAAGGGCTGTTCTTAGGCACGACGCAAAGCGGAGTGCCTGGATACAGCCCTTAGCCGTGGTGTATTGGCCATATACCACAAACCCCCTGAGGTGCCTTATTGCCATTACAAACTGGTTACCAACATAATTAGAGCAGTAAAAATAAGTGTTTTGTCACACCAGTGGTATACGGTCTGATATACCACGTCTGTCAGTCAATCAGGGCTCGAACCACCCAGTTTATCATATTGTATTTGACCCAGATGTAGAGGTTATATAGAACACAATATAAAGAGAGTATTTTAGAAGATACATGACATTAGCCTGGGTGTCAGGCTGGTTCTGCTTTCAACAGTGCTATTACAACTTTGTTATCATGCGAGACAACTGCTTTATTACTAGCCAAGGGCTTGTTGAAGAAATCAGAACCAGCCTGGCTCCCAGGCTAGCCAGATGTGTTTCACACTAAATAACTATAGCATGTCTTGAGAATCCAGTATTATCAGCCAGTATGAGGACGTGAATCCACATGTAACTGATACACACAGACACACTAACATAAGAGATGGAAGTAGTCTTTAATGGAAGTAACAGTGGAATATCATTTTTCTCTTAGGCCCTGATTCAATCACAGATCAAATCAATTGCATTGTGACTTCATTCAGAATGTTTACGCTGTATTCTAATGACATATGAAGTTTCATGTCCACATTCAATGATAATGTCTGTGAAAATAATAACTTGTAAGGGTGTGTCGGTTTTAACACGGTTTACACCTGTGATAGTGTCAGCATTCTGAGTGAACCCTCAGTGTGGTTTGCCTTGATATGTGATTGATTGAATCAGGGCTGTCATATAGAGTTATGATATTAAGTTGTGATTATTAAGGATTGACAGAGAAGAGAGTTTATATATTTGTCTTTTTTTCTTGTATATATATATGATATAATTTGAGACAGTTTGCACTTCTGCGCAAATATGATTTATTGTGATATGAGTGGTTAACCGAAGGTTAGTCGAGAGAGGCTCTGATCACATGTTAAGGTTTAGTATACTTTTATAGGCTTAGTGTATATACAATATTTATTATTTTATCCAAATGGGATATTTAATCTGAAGGTACCCTAGCAATATAAAGTAATATAAGTTAATAATTTTTATTATGTGAATTTTAAACGAATATTCATACTCTTATTTACGATTAGTTTACAGCTAGTCCCGACATGTCAAGCAGACAATTCAGTCTGCTAGGTACTAACTAGCATTACAATATACAGTATATATGAGATTATTCCATTGTGTTCAATTCATTTTCTGTTTCCAAGTGTTGAATTCATTTGATATGGTAAAGATCTTTATGAACCATTGGTAGGGAGGAATGACTTCTACTTCCTGCGAGACAGGAAGAAGATCCAACTAATCTGATCTATTGAAGTAGCACCAGAGCAGACTGTATCTATCAGTGTGGAAGTGTCTGAAACAAGCTGCTAGTAATGTTGATGAGCTTCCAGATCCTTTAACCCTACAGCCTGGTCCCATTTCTTTCCCTAGCCCATTCCCTTAGTCCCTAGGGGCTTAGTTCATAGGGAGAGAAGTAGTAGCAGGCCTATCTAGGGGTTATAGGTCACGTGCTGCTATTGATGTTTGGAGGTCAGTGTTATCAGATTTATTTGTTAATTATTTTACAGTTTATTTTGTTTGATTGTGTTTTATAGTGAGTTCATAACTAACCTTGTCCACAGGCTCAAGAGAGACAGCTGTCTGGGGACCAGATTAGTTCTGAACTATTGTTTTACGCTGTTGCTATAAAGGGAATGTGTTTAGCTAGATGGAGCTGAGGAAACGGTAACATTGCACGTACATCCTTATTTTTATACAGCCTGACACGGTGTACAGTAACTAATGATAGATGTGAATAAATAAAGCACTCACACACATTGCATTAACTAGCTTTTAGAATGTATGTCTGTGCAAAGTTAATATGGTAGCTAATATAACCTACTAATATCAGTATGGACTCTATAATGTATCTCAGTGCACTAACCGGCTTTTAGAACGCTATCTCAAAGCCTTGGCTTGATAATCAAACCGATCAGTTGACGATAAGCGCTTGCCTTGTACAAACGACAGCATCAGCTGGCTGCCGGCTCTCATTGCCTTACCTGTATGTAATGTTCATCACAATAAATGGAATGGAGGGGCTTCTATTTTCAGTTTCTTGCTTTGTATTCTTAGAATTTTTATTTTGGTTACATTTACTGCATGTAATGTGTACGGTAGTGTGATTCATTGTGTTTTTCGACTAGGTTTTATATCTGTACTTGACAATATGCATTAACAAAAATGTTGTTGTTTTTATTATGATTGTTTCATCGGGCAAATGTGATGCATCTGATTTTGGCTATAATTTATTCTAATAATACTAGCGGTGGTTAATAACTGTTTTAGTACACCTGAATAAACACTATCATTACCACTATGAAGAGTGCTGCTACTGTTGTTCTAATCTAATCAGTAAAGAAATGAAAGAGACAATCTTGATTTTTTTCTACCTCCCCGGGGTAAATGCCTAGGCTTTAGCTCAGCAGACTAACATAGTTGTGTGCTATGAAGATGACACCGGTTTAAACCCAGTCAGTCACACATTTTATTATGTTACTTCAGCTGTATACAGAACAGAAAGAAGACGGATCATGCTTCGTTAGTTACACTAGTTCCGATTTGGTCGATGGTTTTTGATAAACGCATGCGTCATCGTGTACTCGGCTGCTTTATATGATGACATCGCTTGTTTTGCAGTCACGAGTTGTTCTTGAAATTTTTTTTTTTTTTTGGTGTGCTGTAATTGCCTAATGTGTGTTAGCAAATGCAAATTCTATAGGCCTACATTTCTCCTTCACACGCATCAAGGGGCCTGTTCGGGACAGTGTGTCATATAAAGCTTAGGTAGAATTTCAGTTTGAAATTGTGCACATGTTTTATCTCACCTGAATAAACCCCCCTACAATCATCCTTGTTGTTATAATAAATGAGTCACATAATATGCGTACTGGTTCTATTAAGTAGACATGAAGCCGTTCAGCAAGTCTAATGAAATCTGCATCCACCAGGGAAGGCCATGATGAAAGCCACAGGCACATGACAGGTCACGTGATTCTCCTCTGATTTAAAGGTCAGAACTGAACGGCTCCGGAAAACACTTTTCCAGGTGATTTAGGAGAAGTGGACCTGGAACAAGTGTGTTGTAACTGGTCTTCGGCACGTCTGACAAGCGGATAACAGGTAATGTAACGTTTATTTTTTTTATTTAATTTAATTTCAGGTTGCTTAGAAACATGATGTATTTGAGGAACTTCGTATCTGTTTTAGCCAGCTTTCTGGATGACTAGCTGACTAGCCGTACAGTACAAAGACCAATTTACAGCTAACAATGTTTCTTTCTTTGCTTAACGAGTAACGTTACTTATGTCCTGGTTAAAAATTTGGTTGTGACGAGCAGATAAAATAGCTTAAATGATCTACTAGTTAACGTTAGTTTGCAGATTTGTTCGGGCCGTGTTTTGTGTGGCCTACTTTTAAGGGTCTCTTTTTAAATTGGCGGATAATGTTATATCCTGACGCTATTCTCGTGTCAACTTTTTTTTTTCGACATAAGCGTGTACATGTTATGAAGTCCAGTCATATTTGCATACAATCTTCAGACATTTCTCAAATGCATCTTATGTTGAAAGGGCTCTGAAAAGTGCCCGACATTATCCAAACATGTCTGGGCTGGTATGTAACTGAAATCCTGATTTCACTTTAAACCAGTCTGATATCTGGGTAATAAATTGAAAGCCAGACTCACTTAGTAATTGTAGCTCAAAGTTACTCTTGTCGCTATCGGAAGACCAGTGATCAGAAAGGCCTGGGATGTTTCCATGTCCAGTCCCAGCCTAATGCTGCGTTTAGACGAGGGACAAGACCGCATGAGCAAGAAGGCACGACGGTATGCTTTCAGTGCAAATCAACATCCGGTAGAAAACAACGCTACTTCAGACGGCAAAATGTAAATAGTTTAACTTTAACCATGGCGGCTGACCGCATTCACCAACTCTCTGACATAAAATCAAATAAAATGTATTTATATAGCCCTTCGTACATCAGCTGATATCTCAAAGTGCTGTACAGAAACCCAGCCTAAAACCACAAACGGCAAGCAATGCAGGTGTAGAAGCACGGTGGCTAGGAAAAACTCCCTAGAAAGGCCATAACCTAGAGAGGAACCAGGCTATCCCTCATAGTCTGGTTGATGTATGGCCAATATACCACTGCTAAGGGCTGTGTCCAGGCACTCCGCAATGTGTCCTTTAGAACAGCACTTATCTGTGGAATTATTGGCCATATACCACACCCCCCTTGTGCGCTATTGCTTTATTATACAATGGGTGGGTCTAATGCTGATTGTATGAAAGTGCACTCAAGCTGGTGTCTATTCCACAAGTTACCACAGATATTTTAACATCACAGATTCAGTCTATTTACTCTGTTCCATCTGACTGTGCAATCCACTGTCCCATCAGCCCGTCTCCACTATAAAAAGCATCTGGACACCTAACATTTCTTTTAGACTAACATTTTATTTTTCAACAGTGGCAATTTGTGTAAACCTTGTTGTCTGTCTGACATTTGCAACATTGTTTCAATATTGAAATTTGATCTCCAGCTGTCCCACAGTAATAAACGTAGGTGTCGGGACGAGACAGGAAGGCAGCTTTTCTCAGGCAGTTTGAAATCATCAATCAGCTGGCATTTTTATGGATGTACACATGTGAAGTGAAATGCAGAGTTTGTAGTCGTTTCAGTTTGAAGTTTTTGTTCGGTGTGTTGGCCAGCTCCTCTGAACAAGTGTCCTGATGCGGGAGCACATTTTCTGTGCCAGGTGTAATCGCACCTCTAACTCATTGTTATGGATGTTCCAAATAAATGTCACTAGAGAAGCGCTTAAAGGAAATGTGAATACTTTTCTGTTATTCTGTTAAGTTAGCTGTAGTTGGCTGGCTAGCATGCAAGGGATAAGAATGTTGCCAGCCAGTATGGCAATGGAACGTTCTGAATGAATGACTGGGTCGCGACCATAGATGCTGAACTAAGACTGAACGACTGGGTCGTGTCTGGCAACCGAACTGATAGCATGAACGACCAGCCGGCTTGGGTAGCAACCACAGATTTGTGTCAGGGACTAAATTGTGAAAGGATGAAATGGTATGAATAAGTTCATCAAAATAATGGTAATGAAGATGTCTATTTTTAATGTTGACCTGTTGTATAAAAGGAGATCATTTCCTCGAAGCCGGTGTTTGGATGATGTATTGTCATGGTTTGCCTGACTTCGACTCTGGCTTAACACCTGTGCTAATATCCTCAACACCGGCATCTCGGGCATTATCACTTAAGGGTAGAGGTCGATCAATTATGATTTTTCAATACAGATTTTAATGGAGGACCAAAAAAAGCCGATGCCGTTTATAAAAATTAAAAAAAACACACAAAAAAAAAATATTGGTAATAATGACAATTACTACAATACTGAATGAACACTTATTTTAACTTAATATAATACATCAATAACATCAATTTAGCCTCAAATAATGAAACATGTTTAAATAATGTAAAGACAAAGTGTTGGGAGTGCAATATGTGTGATAAGGAAATCGGTTTTAATAAATGATTAGAATATTACAAGTCTGAAACCATGTGACTGTATGAAATTGATGTGAATCATTAGATTATTATAATGCATGTATGTGAGAGTAGTTCAATTATGATTCTGTGTAGTTCTTAGTCAGAATCAACATTTTGGGAACAGTGTGTCTAGTATTTTGATAACAGACTGTCTGTCTGAGCCAGATTCGGGGCTGGCCTTGGCTGGGACACTTCTTGGCTGGGACACTTCTTGGCTGGAACTTCCCAGTTCCAGGTCTCTCCTTATCTTAGGGGAGGGCACTCCCCTAATCTCTATTGGCGGGCAGATTTGATGGTTTGTGTAGAAGTATGTGTGTCACTATAAATCTTTGTACTGTGCATGTCAGAACGTTCTGTGATTAAACCTTTTTGTCTATTTAGCTGGGTCTCCGTCTGTTTCATTCGACCAGGATCTTACAAATTCTGGTTTGCAGACAGAGTAATATAATTGAATTGGGTGATGTACCTGGAGAACACAATTCTCTTATCAATGTGCCATGTAAGAAAGATAACGTTTAAGTTCCTTGCTCAAAACATGAGAACATATGAAAGCTGGTGGTTCCTTTTTAACATGAGTCTTCAATATTCCCAGGTAAGAAGTTTTAGGTTGTAGTTTATTATAGGACTATTTCTCTCTATACGATTTGAATTTAATTTACCTTTGACTATTGGATGTTTTTATAGGCACTTTAGTATTGCCAGTGTAACAGTATAGCTTCCGTCCCTCTCCTCGCTCCCGTCCCTCTCCTCGCCCCTCCCTGGTGTCATGACGTTGGCCTGGGGGGTAGGTTTATGACAGTCATAAATACCCCCCCTTCCTCTCTCTACCCCACTGATGTGACATTAGAATAACCAATGGGTAACATAGATTCTGGGAACATCAGAAGGTGGGGGGAAATGAACTATATTCTGGTAATCTGACCAATTGAACATATGCGGTGGTACTTGAATATGAATGTGGTGTCAGTTCGGTTGTCATCTGAGACATTCTCATCAATGATAAGATTACATAAACTCTACAGTGGAAAGTCTGCACATTGTAGTTATCGGATTCACATGGAATTGTTCAATTTAAATGTTTGAATATAAAATTATTGGTGAAGAGATTAAATGTAATTTTAGCTTCCAAATGAGAGATTTGGGGTTTTCATACGGTTAGGGCTCTGCTCAATCAGTGGCCCGCACCTGTGAAGAGACATGGGTTATAAAATGTTCAAACACGCCGTCTTCTCCCTTCCTATATAAAGCCTTGATGGAAATGTAACCTCCTGTTCCAAGTATGTGAAGTCTGCAGCCTCTGCATTAAAATAACTAACATGTCAACTACAGAACTAAGCCAACCTCAGCGTGAGTTTTGGTTGCGATTGGTAGGAACTTTGAACTCTTATTCACTACAGAAGTGATACCTCCTAGCCATTGAGTTAGCAACAGCAGCTGCAATCGCAGGCTAGGAAAGAACAGAGTATCCTGTCTACCACACAACGACATTACTACAACGTATCCAATTGACCACCAGAGACATTCTTCAAAGGACTCGGTTTGGCAACACGGCCTTCCATCTACCACCAACCTACCGAAGCGCAGAGTAAATATTTATTGCATTTTCCTTTTTCCAAATGGACGGTAACTTAGAATGTATAAGATACTGTAATTACGATAGCACAGCTTCTCCCTTTGTTCCTCAGTCTTCCCACTTTCACTCAAACCCAGTCCCTTTTGTGTAACCAGCTGCCATATCTGTTCCACCCGCTAGGGACGTTTTCCTTTATGACATAATTTGTAATCAAGGTATGATTTAATTCTGTGTATATGTGATTAGTTAGGTATTTAGTAAATTAAACCCAATTTTGTATTGCTGATTTAACTTGTTAGCCAGGGTTTGTGCAGATAACCAAGAATTTACAACTTTCAGATGAGACTGAATTAAGGTGACAATTAATATTGACTGCTATTGTAGTAAAATATTACTAGGTCTTTAAGAGTTTATTCGAAGATAACAGCTCTATAAATATTATTTTGTGGTGCCCCGACTCTCTTAATTA
The DNA here is from genome assembly GCF_045791955.1 of Oncorhynchus clarkii lewisi. NCBI lineage: Eukaryota > Metazoa > Chordata > Actinopteri > Salmoniformes > Salmonidae > Oncorhynchus > Oncorhynchus clarkii. The sequence continues at coordinate 37,220,252 of NC_092171.1, read as the reverse complement.
CATTTACATGATTAGCTCAATCAGGTAATATTAATTACGGAGAAAGGATTTTATAGGATAGCATGTCATATCACTTAATCCGGCATAGCCAAAGACACGACATTGGGCTCGAACCAGGAACACAACAACAGCCACCCTCGAAGCAGCGTTACCCATGCAGAGCAAGAGGAACAACCACTCCAAGTCTCGGAGCGAGAGACGTTTGCAACGCTATAAGTGCGCACCCCGCTAACTAGCTAGCCATATCACATCGGTTACACCAGCCTCATCTCGGGAGTTGATAGGCTTGAAGTCATAAACAGCGCAAGGCTTGAAGTCATAAACAGCGCAATGGTTGACACACAACGAAGAGCTGCTGGCAAAACGCACGAAAGTGCTGTTTGAATGAATGCTTACGAGCCTGCTGCTGCCTACCACCGCTCAGTCAGATTATATGCAATGCAGGACAAGCTAGATAACTACACATGGTTGATGATATTACTAGTTTAACTGGTGATTATGATTGATTGGTTTTATAAGGTAAGTTTAATGCTAGCTACCAACTTACCTTTGCTTACTGAATTCGCGTAACCGGCAGTCTCCTTGTGGAGTGGCAGGTGGTTATAGCGTTGGACTAGTTAACTGTAAGGTTGCAAGATTGGTTCCCCCGAGCTGACAAGGTGAAGATCTGTCATTCTGCCCCTGAACAAGGCAGTTAACCCACCGTTCCTAGGTCGTCTTTGAAAATAAGAATGTGTTCTTAACTGACTTGCCTAGTTAAAGATTAAATAAAGGTGTAAAAAAAAAAAAATATGTTTTTAAATCGGTATCCAAAAATACCGATTTACGATTGTTATGAAAACTTAAAATCGGCCCGATTAATCGGTCGACCTCTGCTGATTGAGCTACCCTTAAGTAGTGTTGTGCTTAGCTGAATAAATCATATACACAAAGGTCCTAGACTGTTATATGGGAGTGCTGAAGACCGTACTTTTGTCCTTGTCATGAGGTGAGTGATTTTATTTTGTTTTTGCCAAACAATAAAGGTCCCTTCAGAGAAATGTTTAACTTCTGTGGGTTTGAGAACCTGCTCTTCCACGGCACCAGTCATGATCTTTCCTCTCCCACGTTACGGGCAGGCTACATAAGTTGCAGGCTATGACAGGCCAATATATGACTTATTGAACTGGCAAATTGTATAGACTTGATGAACATTAAAGAGCAATACATAACACATTGTTTTACCCCTTTGTCTGATAAACTACCTGGATAAACAAGCAGTCTCACTGGCAATTCTAAAGCAGCACCTTCCATTAGTGCATCAAGGATAAGCAATACACTGGGCTGTGTTCAGTAGGGAGACATTTTTGAAAGGGAGTATACTGGTAGGTACTACCTGAACAGGTTGACAATATGACAGCAACACATTAGCTTAGCTATTTGTTGCCGTCATATTGTCAAGGGGGTAAAACGATGTGTTCTGTATTAATACTCTTTAGTGTTCATCAAGTATATAAATGACTTGGTCTTTCCCTAACATAATGACTGACTAGTGGATGAGGTGCTTTAGAGAAGTGATCCTCTACTGCGTCGAGGCAGTCTTCTTCAGGGAAGTGGGGCTTGGTTGTCTTTGCTGAGTTGAAAGGAGTCGGTCATGTGTTCTGGTACTTTCTATGTAAAGCTACTTGCTGCTGACTCATTCAGTCATGTGATTTTGCCATTGTGCAGCCCATTTCTTGGGAATTTGGATGTGACCACACACAACCACATGCCGTAATGTGCGTTAGGCCTCATTTGCGTTCCTGTTTGTGTCAGGTTCCTGGTTGAAGTAGCCATAGAATATAGTTTTCTGCTCTGAACCAGTTGGGGCTGTGTAACGGTGGCCGACAAGTTATTCTACACCAAGAATGACTTGGCAGTATCTGAGACAGACCTCCTTCAGTCTGCACTGGTATTGATCTGTGGGCCTGAGCCAAATCCATTAGCCCTTCTATGCCTGAGGCCATATTCAAGCAAGTTGCACTGAAGTGCTCTCCTCTCTGCCCTCTTGATATGGTGCTGAAGTGTTTGTGTCCCTGCATGGCTGACTCTCTCCACTCCCTGGGGCCAGTATGGTAGGTCTATATGTGGCTTTGTTTTTACCTAAAACAAAGCTACATTTTTGGGGGGGGTCTTAACTTCAAACTGGGCAAGCAACGTTAAATGTCCTAAACGACACTACCTTACCCTTTAGTGTTTTGAACTCATGTTCCCATGACGCTGTGTCCCTACAGGAAGTGATGTGGCGTGTGGTATTTTTGGTGCTGGTGTCTGGGCTGTCAATCAGCTGGGCCCGGCCCCGCCTACCTCCGCTCTCCCACCAGATGGTGGACTACATCAACAAGGCCAACACTACATGGAAGGCTGGTCACAACTTCCATAATGTGGACTACAGCTACGTTAAGAGACTGTGTGGAACCCAGCTTAAAGGACCCAAACTGCCCGCCATGTGAGTGAGACTGAGTTGTATGGAGGGAATGTATTTGTGCTGCATCCAGGAAGTATTCAAGCAGGAAGTGAACTGATCTGTTAATGTAACTTCACTCCTCCTTGGCTGCTTTACAGATTGACTTTACCAAGAGCACCACACAGTAACGGCACGTTCAGTCGGTCTCCTGTTACTTGCTCTCGTTCTTTTGTTCTCTCTTTGTGTCGCTCCGTTATCTTTAGGGTAGGTTGTGGTATGTAGGGTTAATGGCTGTCTTCTCTCCTCTGTAGGGTGCAGTATGCAGGGGATGTGGAGCTGCCTGACACCTTTGACCCTAGACAGCAGTGGCCCAACTGTCCCACTCTGAAGGAAATCCGGGACCAGGGCTCCTGTGGCAGCTGCTGGGTAAGAACAGACTCACTCAGAGTCACGCTGAAGGATACTCCTGTGACTGAACCATGACGTTGAGTGTTTGACGTGCTTGGTCCTCTGCAGGCGTTTGGCGCTGCGGAGGCCATCTCGGACCGTGTGTGTATCCATAGCAACGCCAAGGTCAGCGTAGAGATCTCCTCTGAAGACCTGCTCAGCTGCTGTGACAGCTGTGGCATGGGGTACGTGTGTTCTCATTCACCCGCTCTGTGACATGGCTGCATGTAAGGCATTGGGAGGTTGTTAGCATTGCTTACTGTGTGTGTTCCTAGTTGTAATGGTGGTTATCCCTCTGCTGCGTGGGACTTCTGGACTACAGAGGGACTGGTCACTGGAGGACTCTACGACTCTCACGTTGGTATGTAGTGATCTCCTGACAGACCCTATCTCTCTCTCTCTGATCTCTCCTGGCAGACCCTACTCTCTACCTCCCTGTTTCTCTCTCTCCTGTCAGACCCTTCTCTTGCTCTGGTCTCTCCTGTCAGACCCCTCTCTCTCTCTGGTCTCTCCTGTCAGGATGCAGGCCCTACTCTCTCCCTCCCTGTAACTCTTTCTCTGGTCTCTCCTGTCAGGTTGCAGGCCCTACTCCATCCCTCCCTGTGAGCACCATGTTAACGGCACACGACCCCCCTGTACAGGAGAGGAGGGTGACACCCCACAATGTACCAACCAGTGTGAGACTGGATACACGCCTGGCTACAAGCAGGACAAACACTTCGGTAAGTAAATACATTCACACAATGTGAATGTCCACTTAGCAAGAATACCTACACACTAAGCCCTCCCTCCTGTACCCTAGGGGCCCTACACACTAAGCCCTCCCTCCTGTACTCTAGGGGCCCTACACACTAAGCCCTCCCTCCTGTACCCTAGGTAAGAGCTCGTACAGTTTGCCCTCTGAAGAGCAGCAGATCATGACTGAGCTCCTGAAGAACGGACCTGTGGAAGGAGCTTTCACTGTCTATGAAGACTTCCTGCTCTACAAGTCTGGTGAGGACATGCCTCTTCTGTCTAGTGTAGCTTTTACTGCTCTAGGAATGTCATTGTTTGGATAACATTTACTATTCAGGTAAAAATCTATACATAAATGTTTCTACTCTTTATGTGATGTGCAATGCAGTGAACACTGGAAGAATGATCATGTAGTTACCACAGTGAATTATTGTGTTTGTCAATTAATCCCTTAAAGGATGGGTTGGCAATTTGACACAAATGTAATTCATTCTCACATTGAAATGTTTTTCTGGCATCCCAACTTTCTCTCGGTCTAGGTGTGTATCAGCATGTCTCTGGCAGTGCAGTAGGAGGCCATGCCATTAAGGTCCTGGGCTGGGGAGAGGAGGGGGGAACTCCTTACTGGCTGGCTGCCAACTCCTGGAACACTGACTGGGGAGAGAATGGTGAGAAACTTACACGACTTCTGTAACAACTCTGGACAAACTATTGGTGAATCAAGATTGTGTGCTTCTTGGCTACTCCAACACAATGTGTTTTTCTGTCCTGTCTCCCAGGTTTCTTTAAGATCCTGAGAGGTAAGGACCACTGTGGCATCGAGTCTGAGATGGTGGCTGGTGTCCCTTTGTAACCATGACAACGGTAACCAGGAAGTGATTCCAGAGACTGCTGCAGGTGTACCAGTCCTCCTCTCCACTGGCCTTTACACTGGTTCTAATTCCCAGTCAACCCCTAACCCTGCTAGGCACCTCTTTAGTTCCAAATTGGTTTAGAAAATGCTACCCTGTGAGGGAAAGGCCGGAGCTACTACCATGTTGCTTCTACAGGTCCTACTACCGTCTAGTTCATACCCGTTCCTGATTCTCATCAGATCTGAGAGTTGTGTAATAGTGCCTAGGGGTTGACTTGGAACTGGGCATATGTGAACCATGGCTTCATCTTTAGTTAAATCTGTTCTTCCTGGTGTCTCAATCTGTAGTGGCTTCTTCCCCTCATATCCACTCTGTCAGCTCCACTGATCTGAACATGCAGGATGGGTGAAAGGTACCTGTGCAGATTGAGAGGAAGCTACAGTAGACTATTGAGACCCCCCCACAGTGGGTGACTCTAGAGGTCCATCTTGCTTCCTGTTTGATTGGTCACAAGCTGTGCTAAAAGTCCTCTCCCTGTAGTTGTTCACAACAATCACATCAATTTAAAAGTGTATGATGCTTTAAACTTTTTTAAACATTATTTTTTAATTCGATGTGATCACTGATGGCGTTGTGCACATTTTGTTTTTAAATTGGATTATAAGGGAAGCGTGAGTGGTTTTGTACTGATGGGATTGTTTTATTTCAATGCTTTGTCTTTAATGCTTCTCTCTTTGTCTTTAATGCTGTTCTGATCAAGTGTTCTGGAATGATTGTATTGAGTTGCATTAAATAAAAGTCAACCAATATGTTTAACTTGGTCTCTGAATTGTCCTGGCCTTGTTTTGGAGTGGCTAAAACTCCTGTTCTCCCTGCCATGCAGTCGTCGCAGTGCTTATACAGATACCAGCCGAAAACCTCGGACCCCACTACTTTCACCCATCTTCGCTGACATTTGTGCGTTGACATTTTAGTATGTTTGTGTAGGGATCCCTCCACCGAGTAACAAGTGTGTGTGTGTGGACATTACCTGTTTAAACAAACCAGGCTGTTGGTAGACCACCAAGAGAAACCATGTGATCACTACCTACACAGTAAAGTTAGCATTCGTTTTAGCTTTATTTTGTTTAGTCTTAAATATACAAACCTTCAATTCAGGAAAATGTACAGCAAACCAAATATTCATTTGTTTCTTAAATAAATTCCAAATGTATTTTTTTTTAATTACATGAAATCAAAACATCCTAGCCTAAATTGTAGACCCTTCTCCCCAAAGTGTGTCTTTGTTCATTCCCTTCATGGATTTGAAAGGAACTCTGGGAGAAGGGGGCAACTCTGCATTGGGGCTGTGCAGGGAAGCAAAAGTCTTTGTACAAGTTTTAGTTTGCAGGTGGCACAAGGGACCAAGGTTTTTGACCTGAGCTACCAGTAAAAACAATGTCCCTCAAATGCAGTAATGAGGCCAAATCATGAGCTTCAGGGATTTTCCACATTTCTTAACTCTGTCCATTCCTTTTGCATCCATGGGGGGAATGAACTGCAGTGTATTCTGGGAAGGGGAATACTTTTAATCCCAAGTATTGAAATGAATTGCACTTGACGTATTCCTGAACTTTTCAAATTGTTCATTCTAATGTATGGCTTAATTTGGATTGCTTCAACAGGGTAACTACTTACTGCAAAAAGTATGAGAACCAAATGGCCACACTGCTATTTAGCAGTGTAAGGCATAGTATCTTTTGGCACAACACATTTCAAACCTGAGTTTCTTGTTCAGAAGAGCAATGATGAAATGTAACAGCAGCTTAAACAATATGGCTGACATACCTTGACTTTGTACCAAAAAAGCGGACAATCCATCAGCTTTGAACTGAAACAAGACCCTCAAAGGGGGATGAGAGGCTGTGATTGGGTAACTCTGCATGTCAGTGAACAGGCTCCTGCGATTGGCTGACCCAACTCTCTGGATGGAAGTATTTTAGTTGTGCTGGAGTGCTGTTTGCATATAATTGTGTTTACATCTCAGGTTGCCCCTGATGTAGTACCGGAGCAGGCATTTGTTGCTCATGATCAGCAGCAGTGGCCTATGGGATATGTGGTCCTTTTGCCTTTTCCTGTATAGCATGTTCATGTCCTAATTTACTGTCCATCTCCTGGCCTTGAGTCTTCCACAATGAGTCGTTCCTCTGCTTCCTCTTCCTGCTCTGCCTCTTGTTTTGGTTCCTCAACATTGACTCCCTCTTTGACATCTACACCCCCTTCCTGTTCAGGTGCACCCTGGGAGTTAGCGTCTGGCTGTTGTAGTTTGGGAGGAGAGAGAAGCTCAGGGGGAGCTATTAGACCATCCTGGTTTAGATCCTGAGTCTGCAGGAGAAAGTCTACCATGGCCACCACCTGAAAAGCACACACATACAAGCATTGGCCTAGGGTGCAGATGAACTAAGTGCAACACTGTACAGTCAGCTTCAGAGTGTATATTCAGTTACGCTGAGCAACAGCAAGTCCTACAGTAACCCAATCTTTATATTTAGACAACAGTACAGGCTACATGATGTATGTGCATCCTGATATACAAACCCCTCTAACACAATGTCATGCTAGCTAGCTGGTCTTCAACTGACTTTGATCAGGACAGAATTATGTCAGTCAGTACAATATATGTCCTAACTACAATACTGAAGAGATTTTCTATAGATGTTATCTATATATATATATACACACACCGTCTCAGCTGACTGTTCTCCAGGTGCATTGTGGGAGTTGTATTCAGAGAGCAGCTTCATTATCTCCAGGCCGTCCATGTGACCGCTGCGGTCGTAGTCATGGAGACTGAACAGGAAGAACACCTCTGACCAGCAGGAAATAGGAAGATGATTCATTAATGTCACTGATTTTTTTTTGATTTTTTTTGTGTGTGTGTGTTTACCTTGTTCCCAGGTGTTATCCGGTCCTCCATGTCCCTCCTTTAGGTTGGCCTTGATGTAGCTCTGCAGCAGCCTGACATACACAGAGGTTAGAGGTCAAGGGTTAGAAGGTTCAACCGCAGGCCCACCTGACTGGGTAGCACGTTACTTCACGGTACAGAAAGTACCAATGTAATCTAGTCTAGATTTGAATCAAGGTTTTGCAAACAAACTCTCTGTGGAGGGATTGTTTCAGTGAGGATGGAATTCATCCCAACTACCGCTGAATACAGAGGTTCTCTTCCAGCAATATATGAGTCACATAATCCAATCAAAATCAAATGTTATTGGTCACATGACCTACACATATTTTGCAGATGTTATCGCAGGTGCAGCAAAATGCTTATGATTCTCACTCCAACAGTACAGTAATACTATACTGATATTTTTTGTTTTTGTGTGTATTGTTTTATATATATATATATATATATATATATATATACACAAAACAATAAAGATCAGAGCAATGTCAGAGTCCAGAATATACGGTGCTGTAAAAAAGTATTTTCCTCCTTTATAATCCTCTCTATTTCTGATACTGAATATTATCAGATCTTTGACCAAAACCTAATATTAGATAAAGGGAACCTGAGTGAACAAATAACGCAACAATTACATACTTACTTCATTTATATCAAAAACAAAGTTATGCAACAACCAATGCCCCTGTGTGAAAAAGTAATTGCCCCCTTACACTGAATAACTGGTTGTGCCATCTTTAGCTCCAATGACTCCAACCAAACTGCTTCCTGTAGTTGTTGATCAATCTCTCACATCTCTGTGGGGGAATTTTGGCCCACTCTTCCATGTAGAACAGCTATAACTCAGCGGGATTTGTGGGTTTTCAAGCATGAACTGTTCGTTTCATGTCCTGCCACAACATCTCAATTCGGTCTGAACTTTGACTGTGACACCACCTTGTACAGCAGACCTAATGGTTCCTTCTTTCAAGGCAAATCGACCAGGTCCTGAAACCGCAAAACATCCCCAAACCATCACACTACCACCACCATGCTTGACGGTTGGTATAAGGTTCTTACTGTGGAATGCAGTGTTTGGTTTTCACCAGACATAATGGGACGCATCTCATCCAAAAGTTATATTTTTTTGACTCATCTGTCCATAGAACATTCTTGATGATAATCCAGGTGCTTCCAGGTGGTTTTTTGTCAAACTTGAGTCAATATTTTGGATGATTTTTGTAGCACCAGATGGATACAATGTTGCCAGCATTAGTATCACTACAGCTCTGTGGGAATAACGGAAATGTTTGACCACCCATTACTAATTAGTAGACTGTTTGAAATTGGCCTCGGTCAGGCAGCCTGCAATTGGTTTGAAAACTACCTGACAGACAGGACACAATATATTTCATCTGATGGTGTTAAATCAGGTTACCTTGATATTACTAAAGGTGTCCCACAAGGATCAATTATGGGCCCTGTACTTTTTACTATCTATATAAACAATATTATTTGCCTGTAAGAAATTGTAACCTCCACTTGTACAGTGGGGCAAAAGAGTATTTAATCAGCCACCAATTGTGCAAGTTCTCCCACTTAAAAAGATGAGAGAGGCCTGTAATTTTCATCATAGGTACGCTTCAACTATGACAGACAAAATGAGAAGAAAAAAAATCCAGAAAATGACTAAATACTTTTTTGCCCCACTGTATGTGGATGATACTTGGTATCAGAACTGCCCTTTTTTAAATGAAATTACAACTTAATGCAGGTAAAACTAAGTATATGTTATTTTCCAAAAGCTTAAAAATGTATCTGATGATTTATGCATAGAGTGCATTTGGAAAGTATTTCACATTGTGTTACGTTACAGCCTTATTCTAAAATTGAGGTCAGGGAGGTGACCAAGACCCGATGGTCACTCTGACAAAGCTCCAGAGTTCCTCTGTGGAGATGGGAGAACCTTCCAGAAGGACAACCATTTCTGCAACACTCCACCAATCAGGCTTTTATGGTAGAGTGGCCAGACGGAAGCCACTCCTCAGTAAAAGGCACATAACAGCACGCTTGGAGTTTGCCAAAAAGGACTCTCAGACCATAAGAAACATGATTCTCTGGTCTGATGAAACCAAGATTGAACTCTTTGGCCTGAATGCCAAGCGTCACGTCTGGAGGAAACCTGGCGCCAACTCTTTGGTGAAGCATGGTGGTGGCAGCATCATGCTGTGGGAATGGTTTTCAGCAGCAGAGACTGGGAGACCTGGGAAAGATGAACGGCGCAAAGTACAGAGAGTACAGATGGGTGAAGGTTAACCTTCCAACAGGACAACGACCGGGACAAGTCTCTGAATGTCCTTGAGTGGCCCAGCCAGAGCCCTTACTTGAACTCGATCTAACATCTCTGGAGAGATGTGAATATAGCTGTGCAGCAACGCTTCCCATCCAACATGACAGAGCTTGAGAGGATCTGCAGAGAAGAATGGGAGAAACTGCCCAAATACAGGTGTGCCAAGCTTGTTGTGTCATACCCAAGAAGAATCAATGCTGTAATCGCTGCAAAAGGTGCTTCAACAAAGTACTGAATAAAGGGTCTGAATACTTATGTAAACTTGATATTTCAGTTTTTTGTTTTTTATACATTTGCAAAAAAATCTAAAAACCTGTTTTTTCTTTGTCATTATGGGCTATTGTGTGTAGATTGCTGAGGGAAAAAAACAATTTCATCAATTTTAGAATAAGGCTGTAACGTAACAAAATGTTGGAAAAGTAAAGGGGTCTGAATACTTTCCGAATGCTCTGTATGTACATTGGATGGTGCCCACGCTGATCATGTCACTGTTTATAACAAAAAGCCCTCTTTCAAAAAGCATATTGATGAGTTAGTTAAGACTTAGAACGGGCTTCCTGTTTAGGAATAGATCATATATTTAGTTAAAAAGCAGGTAGAAAACAAATCATTCAGTCGAATTTCATATCCTGGTTATAGACAATGGTGATATCGTCTGTGAATGCAGCTGCCACAGTATTGAAACCATTGGACACAGTTTATCATAACATTATTACACGTTATATTACAAGTGCCAGGTCCAGCCCTCTTGAACAAGCTTTCGCCGTACCTTATTTCATTTTTAACCTACAGACGTACGAGCTACCCGGTCTCAGGGACGGACCCGGTCTCAGGGACGGACCCGGTCTCAGGGAAGGACCCGGTCTCAGGGAAGGACCCGGTCTCAGGGACGAACCCGGTCTCAGGGACGGACCCGGTCTCAGGGAAGGACCCGGTCTCAGGGACGGACCCGGTCTCAGGGACGGACCCGGTCTCAGGGAAGGACCCGGTCTCAGGGACGGACCCGGTCTCATGGACGGACCCGGTCTCAGGGACGGATAACTCTGCACATCCCTTCCATCTCCACTGAGTTATAAAAATCTGCTTTTTAGTTTTTTTGCACCTTACTTGTGGAATAATCTCCAGAACTCTCAACAATGTTATGTTTTGGTACCACTAGGGACATTTAGATGGCTGATTCATGGCCTTTTACCTGAAGAATGGGTTTGTTTTTTCTGATTGTATTTTGAACTCTTTGGCCTGAATGCCAAGCGTCACGTCTGGAGGAAACCTGGCGCCAACTCTTTGGTGAAGCATGGTGGTGGCAGCAGGATGATTTGTAATTTGATAGCTGCGTTATATTTGTCAATATTTCACATTTGTATGATTGTGTACATGCAGGGCTCCCTAGGAAAAGAGGCCTTGGTCTCAACAGGATTTCCCTGCTTAAATAAAGACATTTTAAAAAATTGTTAAATACAGGCTGGAGCAAAACCCTGCACACCCACTAGCTCTCTTTCCCTGCTTCAACCTGTATTTAATAGAGTTGGCCCCTAGCTGGAATAAAGGGTTTTAAAGTAAAAGATGCCACTAACCTGCGGTCCTCCTCTCCAGAGCCGAAGGGATTGGCCAGTGTGAAAGGGGGAAGGGCTCCTACTGACTGTACTCTGTGGCACACACACACACACACACACAGAGACAGAGACAGAGACAGAGAGAGAGAGACAGAGAGAGAGAGAGAGAGACAGAGAGAGAGAGAGAGAGGGAGGTGATAACAGAAATTATCAGTTTTGGTTTTATGGCTAGTATTAGGTGCAGGGAAAGTTTCCCTTTGGCCTATACCTGAAGTGATACATAAACAGGCTCCCTCTGAACTCTGACACATATCTCTCTATGTTGTTGTTACCAGCCAGGGACATGTTGTGATGTAATCCAGTGGCCTCACCTGAGTGTTTCCTTAACATCATACTTCCTGTTTCTGTTATTCCTACATGACCTGGAAGACAGTGCAACAGTATAGCCTACATTCCTAGGTCTACAGGTCTAGATAAATATCCTGAAAAATAAATGAACGAGTAATGTACAAGGCTAGCTGGCAGTGACTGTCTGCTCAGTGCCCACTATTACTCTAGCAACCAACCACGCAGTCACACCTCAGAGGCGGTTGTGATGTAAACTCACATACAGGTACAGTACATACAGTGTAGTCTGTTGTCTGACAAGTTCACCAAGAAATATAAACAACAAAAGCACGACAAAACGTAACAGAAATTAAACTGGAAAAGTCACCCTGCTGGAAAATCCACTTTTGTCCCGTTTGGATTTTGAGCTGGTAATTTTAAAACCTTGACGCCAAATTATCTCTGCGCTATACTTTCATTGCGCGTGCGTGCGTGTGTGTGTGAGTGTGTCAGGGCCTACCTATGGTCCTCGGGCACCTGTGGCGCGGACACACACTGGTGCGCGAGCAGGAGCAGGGATAGCATACCTGTCACTAGCATGTCCGCGCCAGACTCTAACGACGCACCTGCAAGCGCAACAAGCAACGTCGCTATCATTCTTCAGGCTCGACAGGTCCGACATTAAACATTGTAGGCGTGTTGTATATAACATTTAGGCCGATAATTTACTTATTAAAACACGTTGAAATGTTATTCTGGAACAAATGTGTAATAACCGTAGGTTATGAGAAATAATCATCATACATTTTTAATTGTTATTCTGGAACAAATGTGTAATAACCGTAGGTCATGAGAAATAATCATCATAACGTATAGCAATGATTTAAAACGTTTCCATTATTCCCACACAGCTATAGTGATGCTAATGCTGCAACATTTCACCCACCTGGTGCTACAAAAGTACCAATCTCTCACTCAAAATGTAATCTATCAGTTAAGATGCATTGGGCTAAATTGTTGCAATCGTACATCGCAATGTTTTCATATCCTACCTGTTGGCCTGTTTGATGAGTAGAAAAACAAACGCATCCTAACGTCCTGTTGTCAATTCCGATTGTGATTTCATGGCGGAAGATTCTACCATTCAGCCCAACCCACTCGCCCTCCGGTAATATCTACACTGCACTGCGCAGCCGCGAGAGGTCTGGGCCGCGGACGAATAATTAAAAATACATCCTTCCTTCCTCCCTTTCTTTAAAGTAATCACTGATCTGACAAGACAAGAGAGTTGGAAGCTATATGGAGCCCCTGATTACATATATCTAGCTTTGTTAACTTTAGATAATAAATATCCTCATGTAGAGGGGGAATTATACAAGTAATAAAATGAAAGAAAGATGTATTTTGAAAGTAATCGAACTGGCATCTGTTTTGGTCAAAGGACAGCATCCACGTGGAAACCGAGGCGAGGACGTGTCTGCGCTGGTCAGTGCGGTATCGCGGGAGCTCTCTCTCTCTCTCTACGTCCTATACCTGAGACGCCACGTAGCTGCAGCTGACTAGGCACACATCAGGCGGGATTAGATAGTGTGTGTGTGCAGCTGGGTTCCTACTGTTCTTCAGTGTTCTTCCCCCCGATGCCTCTCTCTCTCTCTCGTGTACAGACTGTAGGCTACTTTTCTGCATGGATTGTGAGCGCGGATCGCCACCAAAAGGGTGCATGGTAGTGGTCTATTAGTAGGTCACTCATACAGTCTCACAGGCAGGCTACAATGGTCCAATACCTACACTTCATTGAGAACGGACACGAAAACATTCACCTTTGTTTAGAATGTCACGTTTGACTAGACAACATATACTGATTTCCTTTTTATATTTTTACTGCTCTAAATTACGTTTGATTCCAGTTTCTAATAGCAATAAGGCACCTTGGGGGTTTGTGAAATATGGCCAACATACCATGACTAAGGCCTGTGTGCAGGCACTCTGCGTTGCATCGTGCTCAAGAACAGCCCTTAGCCGTGGTATATTGGCCCTATACCACACCTCCTTGGGCCTTATTGCTTAAATATACCACATTTGTCAACCAATCAGCATTCAGGGCTCATACCACCCAGTTTATAATTTAAAAAATGCCCTGGAATATTTTATTCTAATACCTGACGTTGCAACATTTTTGACATGTATTTGCTCACGGAGAAAAAAGCCACGTAAGAAAGATAGTAGCTGTTTTTTCCCCTTTTCAAAATCAGCCTAGAATCAGGTGAGGAGTATGTAGCTCACAGCAGGTTGGTGGAGGACGGGCTTGTGGTAACGGCTGGAGTGGAGCTGGTGGAATGGTATCATTCACATGGTTTCTATCAGTAGGTCACTCATACAGTCTCACAGCAGGTTGGTGGAGGACGGGCTCGTGGTAAAGGCTGGAGTGGAGCTGGTGGAATGGTATCATTCACATGGTTTCTATCAGTAGGTCACTCATACAGTCTCACAGCAGATTGGTGGAGGACGGGCTCGTGGTAAAGGCTGGAGTGGAGCTGGTGGAATGGTATCATTCACATGGTTTCTATCAGTAGGTCACTCATACAGTCTCACAGCAGGTTGGTGGAGGACGGGCTCGTGGTAAAGGCTGGAGTGGAGCTGGTGGAATGGTATCATTCACATGGTTTCTATCAGTAGGTCACTCATACAGTCTCACAGCAGGTTGGTGGAGGACGGGCTCGTGGTAAAGGCTGGAGTGGAGCTGGTGGAATGGTATCATCCACATGGTTTCTATCAGTAGGTCACTCATACAGTCTCACAGGCATGCTACATTGGTCCAATACCTACACTTCATTTAGAACGGACACGAAAACAATCACCTTTATCTATAATGTCACGTTTGACTAGACAACATATACTGATTTCCTTTTGGGACATGTTTTAGCCTACTTGTCTATGGGAAAGCTTGGTGTAGGAGACTGTAGGAGGCTGTAAAAGGCTGTAGGAGGCTGTAGGAGACTGTAGGAGGCTGTAGGAGGCTGTAGGAGACTGTAGGAGGCTGTAGGAGACTGTAGGAGGCTGTAAGAGGCTGTAGGAGACTGTAGGAGACTGTAGGAGGCTGTAGGAGACTGTAGGAGGCTGTAGGAGACTGTAGGAGACTGTAGGAGGCTATAGGAGACTGTAGGAGGCTGTAGGAGACTGTAGGAGGCTGTAGGAGACTGTAGGAGGCTGTAGTGGGGTATCGCTGTTCTGTCAACGAGTTGAAACAATGACTGGTCCAAAGGGCAATACATTCATATCAGTGTGTGTGTGTGTGTGTGTGTGCATGTGTGCGTATCTATGTGTGTTTATGTGTATGTGTGTGTGTATGTGTGCGTATGTGTGTGTGTTTATGTGTATGTGTGCGTGTGTGTGCGTATGTGTGTGTGTGTGCGTGTGTGTATGTGAATGACCTCATAGCACCGTTCCACTGTGACGGTTTGTTTTGGCCACTAGATGGTAATCTAGTCTCACTGGCAAATGTCCACCCTGCGCTGTTGCTCTGTCTCTCACTTGACAGGGAAATAAAGCCTGACACACACACTATTGTCTAAGGGACGAGAGAGCAAACAGACGAAGGAGAAATGGGGGAAGGCAGCAAGGGAGGGAGGAAAGAAGAAGATGTGGTAGAGAGAAGGAGAGATGGGGGAAGGCAGCAAGGGAGGGAGGAAAGAAGAAGATGTGGTAGAGAGAAGGAGAGATGGGGGAAGGCAGCAAGGGAGGGAGGAAAGAAGAAGATGTGGTAGAGAGAAAGAGATATGGGGGAAGGCAGCAAGGGAGGGAGGAAAGAAGAAGATGTGGTAGAGAGAAGGAGAGATGGGGGAAGGCAGAAAGAGAGGGAGGAAAGAAGAAGATGTGGTGGAGAGAACAAGCAGAGGGCTTGAGTCCAGTGAGGGAGAAAAAGAGAGATGGAAGGAGAGAGATTACAACCATTTGTACATTTTTACAACGCTGTATATATATATATATATATATATATACAGTGCCTTGCGAAAGTATTCGGCCCCCTTGAACTTTGCGACCTTTTGCCACATTTCAGGCTTCAAACATAAAGATATAAAACTGTATTTTTTTCTGAAGAATCAACAACAAGTGGGACACAATCATGAAGTGGAACAACATTTATTGGATATTTCAAACTTTTTTAACAAATCAAAAACTGAAAAATTGGGCGTGCAAAATTATTCAGCCCCTTTACTTTCAAACTCTCTCCAGAAGTTCAGTGAGGATCTCTGAATGATCCAATGTTGACCTAAATGACTAATGATGATAAATACAATCCACCTGTGTGTAATCAAGTGTCCGTATAAATGCACCTGCACTGTGATAGTCTCAGAGGTCCGTTAAAAGCGCAGAGAGCACCATGAAAAACAAGGAACACACCAGGCAGGTCCGAGATACTGTTGTGAAGAAGTTTAAAGCCGGATTTGGATACAAAAAGATTTCCCAAGCTTTAAACATCCCAAGGAGCACTGTGCAAGCGATAATATTGAAATGGAAGGAGTATCAGACCACTGCAAATCTACCAAGACCTGGCCGTCCCTCTAAACTTTCAGCTCATACAAGGAGAAGACTGATCAGAGATGCAGCCAAGAGGCCCATGATCACTCTGGATGAACTGCAGAGATCTACAGCTGAGGTGGGAGACTCTGTCCATAGGACAACAATCAGTCGTATATTTCACAAATCTGGCCTTTATGGAAGAGTGGCAAGAAGAAAGCCATTTCTTAAAGATATCCATAAAAAGTGTTGTTTAAAGTTTGCCACAAGCCACCTGGGAGACACACCAAACATGTGGAAGAAGGTGCTCTGGTCAGATGAAACCAATATTGAACTTTTTGGCAACAATGCAAAACATTATGTTTGGCGTAAAAGCAACACAGCTGAACACACCATCCCCACTGTCAAACATGGTGGTGGCAGCATCATGGTTTGGGCCTGCTTTTCTTCAGCAGGGACAGGGAAGATGGTTAAAATTGATGGGAAGATGGATGGAGCCAAATACAGGACCATTCTGGAAGAAAACCTGATGGAGTCTGCAAAAGACCTGAGACTGGGACGGAGATTTGTCTTCCAACAAGACAATGATCCAAAACATAAAGAAAAATCTACAATGGAATGGTTCAAAAATAAACATATCCAGGTGTTAGAATGGCCAAGTCAAAGTCCAGACCTGAATCCAATCGAGAATCTGTGGAAAGAACTGAAAACTGCTGTTCACAAATGCTCTCCATCCAACCTCACTGAGCTCGAGCTGTTTTGCAAGGAGGAATGGGAAAAAATGTCAGTCTCTCGATGTGCAAAACTGATAGAGACATACCCCAAGCGACTTACAGCTGTAATCGCAGCAAAAGGTGGCGCTACAAAGTATTAACTTAAGGGGGCTGAATAATTTTGCACGCCCAATTTTTCAGTTTTTGATTTGTTAAAAAAGTTTGAAATATCCAGTAAATGTCGTTCCACTTCATGATTGTGTCCCACTTGTTGTTGATTCTTCACAAAAAAATACAGTTTTATATCTTTGTGTTTGAAGCCTGAAATGTGGCAAAAGGTCGCAAAGTTCAAGGGGGCCGAATACTTTCGCAAGGCACTGTATATATATATTTATATATATAATATGACATTTGTAATGTCTTTATTGTTTTGAAACTTCTGTATGTGTAATGTTTACTGTTCATTTTTATTGTTTATTTCACTTTTGTATATTATCTACCTTACTT
Organism: Oncorhynchus clarkii lewisi; assembly: GCF_045791955.1. Classification (NCBI taxonomy): domain Eukaryota; kingdom Metazoa; phylum Chordata; class Actinopteri; order Salmoniformes; family Salmonidae; genus Oncorhynchus; species Oncorhynchus clarkii. The sequence continues at coordinate 37,202,900 of NC_092171.1, read as the reverse complement.
GCTTTGGCAATGTTAACACATGTTTCCCATGCCAATAAAGCCCCTTGAATTGAATTGAATTGAGATTGAAGTGTTGGTTAACAGCAGGGAGCAGAAGACGTTCTCAGCCTGATCCCTGTGTTGGATAGACTGGGAGTAAGAGAGCGACTGTGACACACACACACACACACATACACACACACACACACACACACACATACACGCACACACACACACACACACATACACACACATACACACACACACACACACACACACACTTTATATTTGTGGCACAGTCATACTTGACATAGCACATTTATACAGTATATCATATTGTGTACATATCAGTTGTATTACTATGTGTTCTACTTTCCTCTAATGACTTGTTTCTTATTGTAGAGTGACTTCTAGTTATTATTGATAGGGATTATTATTGTAGAGTGACTTCTAGTTATTATTGATAGGGATTATTATTGTAGAGTGACTTCTAGTTATTATTGATAGGGATTATAATTGTAGAGTGACTTCTAGTTATTATTGATAGGGATTATTATTGTAGAGTGACTTCTAGTTATTATTGATAGGGATTATTATTGTAGAGTGACTTCTAGTTATTATTGATAGGGATTATTATTGTAGAGTGACTTCTAGTTGTTATTGATAGGGATTATTATTGTAGAGTGACTTCTAGTTATTATTGATAGGGATTATTATTGTAGAGTGACTTCTAGTTATTATTGATAGGGATTATTATTGTAGAGTGACTTCTAGTTATTATTGATAGGGATTATTATTGTAGAGTGACTTCTAGTTATTATTGATAGGGATTATTATTGTAGAGTGACTTCTAGTTATTATTGATAGGGATTATTATTGTAGAGTGACTTCTAGTTATTATTGATAGGGATTATTATTGTAGAGTGACTTCTAGTTATTATTGATAGGGATTATTATTGTAGAGTGACTTCTAGTTATTATTGATAGGGATTATTATTGTAGAGTGACTTCTAGTTATTATTGATAGGGATATTATTGTAGAGTGACTTCTAGTTATTATTGATAGGGATTATTATTGTAGAGTGACTTCTAGTTATTATTGATAGGGATTATTATTGTAGAGTGACTTCTAGTTATTATTGATAGGGATTATTATTGTAGAGTGACTTCTAGTTATTATTGATAGGGGTTATTATTGTAGAGTGACTTCTAGTTATTATTGATAGGGATTATTATTGTAGAGTGACTTCTAGTTATTATTGATAGGGATTATTATTGTAGAGTGACTTCTAGTTATTATTGATAGGGATTATTATTGTAGAGTGACTTCTAGTTATTATTGATAGGGATTATTATTGTAGAGTGACTTCTAGTTATTATTGATAGGGATTATTATTGTAGAGTGACTTCTAGTTATTATTGATAGGGATTATTATTGTAGAGTGACTTCTAGTTATTATTGATAGGGATTATTATTGTAGAGTGACTTCTAGTTGTTATTGATAGGGATTATTATTGTAGAGTGACTTCTAGTTATTATTGATAGGGATTATTATTGTAGAGTGACTTCTAGTTATTATTGATAGGGATTATTATTGTAGAGTGACTTCTAGTTATTATTGATAGGGATTATTATTGTAGAGTGACTTCTAGTTATTATTGATAGGGATTATTATTGTAGAGTGACTTCTAGTTATTATTGATAGGGATTATTATTGTAGAGTGACTTCTAGTTATTATTGATAGGGATTATTATTGTAGAGTGACTTCTAGTTATTATTGATAGGGATATTATTGTAGAGTGACTTCTAGTTATTATTGATAGGGATTGTTATTGTAGAGTGACTTCTAGTTATTATTGATAGGGATTAAATGAAAGCATTTCAGTGCACCTTTTTTACCTTCTGTAAACTGTGTACGTGACGAATACAATTTGATTTGACAAACACACACGCACGCACGCACACACACACACACACACACAAACACACACACACACCACACACAAACACACACACACAGTGAATGATGGGTCCTCCAGGACATAGTCATCATGTCAGTTCCTCTGTCGAGACTCAACCTCCTGACCCCAAAATGGCCAGGATGATCGCTCAAGATTGACTTCCAAAATTCTGAGGACGTCGGGAAATGTCTTCAAAACTGTCTACTAATCAAATCAAATTAATTGAATTGTTATTTGTCACATGCGCCGAATACAACAGGTGCAGACCTTACTGTGAAATTCTTACTTACTAGGGGCAACAGTAAGTGCTATTACTATCGAATAGGCTTGTGTTTTGTTCTGGCAGTGTGGAAGGGACACACACACACGCACGCACACGCACACGCACACACACACACACACATGCAGACAAACACAGATACAGTGGCTTGGGAAAGTATTCACACCCCTTGATTTTTTTCCACATTTTGTTACGTTACAGGCTTATTCTAAAATATATTAAATTGTTGTTTTTTTCTCTCATAAATCTACACAGAATACAACATAATGACATAACAAAAACAGGTTTTTAGAAACTTTTTAAAAACTAAAAACTGAAATATCACATTTACATATGTATGCAGACCCTTTACTCAGTACTTTGTTGAAGCACCTTTTGCAGCGAATACAGCATAGGTTCTTCTTGGGTATGACGCTACAAGCTTAGCACACCTGTATTTGGGCTGTTTCTTCCATTATTCTCTGCATATCATCTCAAGCTCATGTTGGATGGGGAGTGTCACCGCACAGCTATCTTGAGGTCTCTCCAGAGATGTTCGATCGGGTTCAAGTCCAGGCTCTGGCTGGGACACTCAAGGACTTTCAGAGACTTGTCCCGAAGCCACTCCTACGTTGTCTTGGCAGTATGCTTAGGGTCGTTGTCCTGTTGAAAGGTGAATCTTCACCCCAGTCTGAGGTCCTGAGTGCTCTGGAGCAGGTTTTCATCAAGGATCTCTCTGTACCTTTCTCCATTAATTTTGCCTCGATCCTGACTAGTCTCCCAGTCCCTGCCACTGAAAAATATCCCCACAGCATGATGCTGCCACCACCATGCTTAAACGTAGGGATGGTGCCAGGTTTCCTCTAGACGTGCCACATGGCATTCAGGCCAAATAGTTCAATCTTGTTTTCATCCGACCAGAAAATCTTGTTTCTTTTGGCAAACTCCAAGCAGGCTGTCATGTGCCCTTTACTGAGGAGTGGCTTCTGTCTGGCCACTCTACCATAAATGCCTGATTGGTGGAGTGCTGCAGAGATGGTAGTCCTTCTAGAAGGTTCTCCCATCTCCACAGAGGAACTCTGGAGCTCTGTCAGATTAGTCACCTCTCTGACCAAGGCCCTTCTCCCCGATTACTCAGTTTGGCCGGGCGGCCAGCTCTAGGAAGACTCTTGGTGGTTCCAAAATTCTTCCATTTAAGAATGATGGAGGCCACTGTGTTTTTGGGGACCTTCAATGCTGCAGAAATATTTTGGTACCCTTCTCCAGATCTGTGGCTCGACACAATCCTGTCTCGGGAACTCTATGGACAATTCCTTTGTCCTCATGGCTTGGTTTTTATTCTGACATGCACTGTCAACTGTGGAACCTTATATAGACAGGTGTGTGCCTTTCCAAATCATGTCCAATCAAATGAATTTACCACAATTGAATGGACTCCAATCAAGTTGTAGAAACATCTCAAGGATGATCAATGGAAACAGGATGCGCCTGAGCTCAATTTCAAGTCTAATAGTAAAGGGGCTGAATACTTACAGTGGGGCAAAAAAGTATTTAGTCAGCCATCAATTGTGCAAGTTCTCCCACTTATTTTTTTATCATTGGTACACTTCAACTATGACAGACAAAATGAGAAAAAAAAATCCAGAAAATCACATTGTAGGATTTTTTATGAATTTATTTGCAAATCATGGTGGAAAATAAGTATTTGGTCAATAACAAAAGTTTATCTCAATACTTTGTTATATACACTTTGTTGGCAATGACAGAGGTCAAATATTTTCTGTAAGTCTTCACAAGGTTTTTACACACTGTTGCTGGTATTTTGGGCCATTCCTCCATGCAGATCTCCTCTAGAGCAGTGATGTTTTGGGGCTGTTGCTGGGCAACATGGATTTTCAACTCCCTCCAAAGATTTTCTATGGGGTTGAGATCTGGAGACTGGCTATGCCACTCCAGGACCTTGAAATGCTTCTTACGAACCCACTCCTTCGTTGCCCGGGTGGTGTGTTTGGGATCATTGTCGTGCTGAAACACCCAGCCACGTTTCATCTTCAATGCCCTTGCTGATGGAAGGAGGTTTTCACTCAAAATCTCACGATACATGGCCCCATTCATTATTTCCTTTACACGGATCAGTCGTCCTGGTCCCTTTGCAGAAAAACAGCCCCAAAGCATGATGTTTCCACGCCCATGCTTCACAGTAGGTATGGTGTTCTTTGGATGCAACTCAGCATTCTTTGTCCTCCAAACACGACGAGTTGAGTTTTTACCAAAAAGTTATATTTTGGTTTTATCTGACCATATGACATTCTCCCAATCTTCTTCTGGATCATCCAAATGCTCTCTAGCAAACTTCAGACGGGCCTGGACATGTACTGGCTTAAGCAGGGGGACAAGTCTGGCACTGCAGGATTTGAGTCCCTGGCGGCGTAGTGTGTTACTGGTAGGCTTTGTTACTTTGGTCCCAGCTCTCTGAAGGTCATTCACTAGGTCCCCCCCATGTGGTTCTGTGATTTTTGCTCACCGTTCTTGTGATCATTTTGACCCCACAGGGTGAGATCTTGCGTGGAGCCCCAGATCGAGGGAGATTATCAGTGGTCTTGTATGTCTTCCATTTCCTAATAATTGCTCCCACAGTTGATTTCTTCAAACCAAGCTGCTTACCTATTGCAGATTCAGTCTTCCCAGCCTGGTGCAGGTCTACAATTTTGTGTCTGGTGTCCTTTGACAGCTCTTTGGTCTTGGCCATAGTGGAGTTTGGAGTGTGACTGTTTGAGGTTGTGGACAGGTGTCTTTTATACTGATAACAAGTTCAAACAGGTTCCATTAATACAGGTGGAGGACAAAGGAGCCTCTTAAAGAAGAAGTTACAGGTCTGTGAGAGCCAGAAATATTGCTTGTTTGTAGGTGACCAAATACTCATTTTCCACCATAATTTGCAAATAAATTCATTAAAAATCCTACAATGTGATTTTCTGGATTTTTTTCTCATTTTGTCTGTCATAGTTGAAGTGTACCTATGATGAAAATTACAGGCCTCTCTCATCTTTTTAAGTGGGAGAACTTGCACAATTTGTGGCTGACTAAATACTTTTTTTGCCCCACTGTATGTAAATAAGGTATTTTAGTTTTTTATTTGTAATACATTCTATGTGTTTGATACCATTCCATTCTCTCCGTTCCAGCCATTATTATGAGCCGTTCTCCCCTCAGCAGCCTCCACTGATGTAGCTAGATGTACACAGGAAGGAAGGGGAAGGTGAGGTGTATGTAGCTAGATGTACCCAGGCTGGGAGGGGAAAGGTGAGGTGTATGTAGCTAGATGTACCCAGGCTGGGAGGGGAAAGGTGAGGTGTATGTAGCTAGATATACCCAGGCTGGGAGGGGAAAGGTGAGGTGATTGTAGCTAGATGTACCCAAGCTGGGAAGGGAAAGGTGAGGTGTATGTAGCTAGATGTGCCCAGGCTGGGAGGGGAAAGGTGAGGTGTATGTAGCTAGATGTACCCAGGCTGGGAGGGGAAAGGTGAGGTGTATGTAGCTAGATATACCCAGGCTGGGAGGGGAAAGGTGAGGTGATTGTAGCTAGATGTACCCAGGCTGGGAGGGGAAAGGTGAGGTGATTGTAGCTAGATGTACCCAGGCTGGGAAGGGAAAGGTGAGGTGATTGTAGCTAGATGTACCCAGGCTGGGAGGGGAAAGGTGAGGTGATTGTAGCTAGATGTACCCAGGCTGGGAGGGGAAAGGTGAGGTGATTGTAGCTAGATGTACCCAGGCTGGGAGGGGAAAGGTGAGGTGTATGTAGCTAGATGTACCCAAGCTGAGAAGGGAAAGGTGAGGTGATTGTAGCTAGATGTACCCAGGCTTTTCTGAAATGAGAGAGCTTTAATTAATTTCACATTCCAACTCAGGTTTCACCCATGTTATCAAAGTGGATATTGTGCTACTTTTCTATTTAAATATACATACACATTTTTTATATTTTCATCTATATTTTTGATATTATTAGTTTTATTTTTTACTTAATTTTATTTAGTAAATATATTCTTAAATCTATTTATTGAACTGCGTTGTTGGTTAAGGGCTTGTAAGTAAGCATTTCACACTAAGCTCTACAGAGATTTTGAATTCGGCACACGTGATAAATACAATTTGATTTGATTTGATTGATCGTGCAGCCACCATTTACTCCATTCTGCTCGAGCCAGGCTTGTAACTGCATGTTTATGTCATACATGGCTAGTCAAATGCCAGACTCTTCATTGAGACAACGCTGATACATCAATCCATTCAGTTTAACCTAGAGATATGTCGCAGTAGAGATTCAGTTTAACCTAGAAATATGTCGCATAGAGAGGTTCATTTTAACCTAGAGATATGTCGCAGTAGAGATTCAGTTTAACCTAGAAATATGTCGCATGCAGAGGTTCATTTTAACCTAGAGATATGTCGCAGTAGAGATTCAGTTTAACCTAGAAATATGTCGCATAGAGAGGTTCATTTTAACCTAGAGATATGTCGCAGTAGAGATTCAGTTTAAGCTAGAAATATGTCGCATAGAGAGGTTCATTTTAACCTAGAGATATGTCGCAGTAGAGATTCAGTTTAACCTAGAAATATGTCGCATAGAGAGGTTCATTTTAACCTAGAGATATGTCGCAGTAGAGATTCAGTTTAAGCTAGAAATATGTTGCATAGAGAGGTTCATTTTAACCTAGAGATATGTCGCAGTAGAGATTCAGTTTAACCTAGAAATATGTCGCATAGAGAGGTTCATTTTAACCTAGAGATATGTCGCAGTAGAGATTCAGTTTAACCTATAAATATGTTGCAGTAGAGATTCAGTTTAACCTAGAAATATGTCGCACTAGAGATATTCAGTTTAACCTAGAGATATGTCACATAGAGAGATTCAGTTTAACCTAGAGATATGTCACATAGAGAGATTCAGTCTAACCTAGAGATATGTCACATAGAGAGATTCAGTTTAACCTAGAGATATGTCACATAGAGAGATTCAGTTTAACCTAGAGATATGTCACACTAGAGAGATTCAGTTTAACCTAGAGATATGTCACATAGAGAGATTCAGTTTAACCTAGAGATATGTCACATAGAGAGATTCAGTTTAACCTAGAGATATGTCACACTTGAGAGATTCAGTTTAACCTAGAGATATGTCACACTAGAGAGAAGACTCACAAGACTCATCTGAAGGTGCCCTGGTACCAGTTGAAAAAAAATATGAAAGTACTGTATATTTCGAGGCTGTTGAGTGCCAACAATAAGGCATTAAATACATGAAATAAATGTTTCCAGATCGTTCTTATATCTGTCAGACATAGAACAGACACTTTAGGACAAACTTCCCTTTTGGGGGGGGGGACTATCTGTTGTTCCATGTAGTGAATATGTTATTCAATGAGTTTGTATGCCAAATTATAATATTCATCCCCCCAAAATATTATATATTTTTTTGTTATTTCAAGGGGTCTTAAAATTCAAAATCAAATAGTTAAATCTTTGTTATGAGCTTGTTATTCCAGAAACCAAGCCCCAGCCCTTAGACTCAGGGTTTAGTAGAACAGGGTTTAGTAGAACAGGGTTTAGTAGAACAGGGTTTAGTAGAACAGGGTTTAGTAGAACAGGGTTTAGTGGAATAGGACTTATTAGAACAGTGTTTAGTAGAACAGGGTTTAGTAGAACAGGACTTGGTAGAACAGGACTTAGGAGAACAGGGTTTAGTAGAACAGGGTTTAGTAGAACAGGGTTTAGTAGAACAGGGTTTAGTAGAACAGGACTTGGTAGAACAGGACTTAGGAGAACAGGGTTTAGTAGAACAGGGTTTAGTAGAACAGGACTTAGGAGAACAGGGTTTAGTAGAACAGGACTTAGTAGAACAGGACTTAGGAGAACAGGACTTAGTAGAACAGGGTTTAGTAGAACAGGGTTTAGTAGAACAGGGCTTAGTAGAACAGGACTTAGTAGAACAGGGCTTAGTAGAACAGGACTTAGTAGAACAGGACTTAGGAGAACAGGGCTTAGTAGAACAGGGGGACGGAATCTGATTTCATTGGTCCTCAACTCGTGGCTCAGACTCTTCATTCAGGATAAATGACAAAAAAAAAATAAAACATGTCCTTGTTGTCTGGCTCTACTTCACTCTGCTTGCTCAATCCAGATCCCCCAAAACAGTCACTTTCCCACCTTGTGAAACACACACACACACACACACACACGCACACACACACACACACACACACACACACACACACACACACACACACACACACACACACACACACACACGGATCACTGGATGGGCTGAGCTAAGCCAACTCAGCCATTCAGTGGAATTCCATTCACATCGCCACATAACTGAAGCTTAACTCTTCTATTTCTCCCCTATCTCTCTCTCCCCGCTCTTTCTTCCCTATCTCTTTCTTCCCTATCTCTTTCTCCCCTATCGCTCTCTCACCACTCTTTTTCCCCTATCTCTCTCTCACCGCTCTTTCTCCTCTATCTCTCTCTCCCCTATCACTCTCTCACCGCTCTTTCTCCCCTATCTCTCTCGCACCGTTCTTTCTCCCCTATCTCTCTCTCACTGCCTTTTCTCCCCTCTCTCTCTCACCGCTCTTTCACATATATCTATCTCTCACCTCTCGCTCTCTCTCTCTCTCTCTCTCTCTCTCTCTCTCTCTCTCTCTTTCTCAATTCGAGGGTCTTTATTGGCATGGGAAACATGTGTTAACATTGCCTAAGCAAGTGAGGTAGATAATATACAAAAGTGAAATAAACAATAAAAATGAACAGTAAACATTACACATACAGAAGTTTCAAAACAATAAAGACATTACAAATGTCATATTATATATATATATATATATATATATATATATATATATATATATATATATATATACAGTGTTGTAACAATGTACAAATGGTTATAGTACACAAGGGAAAAGAAATAATCATAAATATGGGTTGTATTTACAATGGTGTTTGTTCTTCACTGGTTGCCCTTTTCTCGTGGCAACAGGTCACAAATCTTGCTGCTGTGATGGCACACTGGAATTTCAATTTCTGTGGATTTGTTTTCAAATTCTTTGTGGATCTGTGTAATCTGAGGGAAATATGTATCTCTAATATGGTCATACATTGGGCAGGAGGTTAGGAAGTGCAGCTCAGTTTCCACCTCATTTTGTGGGCAGTGAGCACATAGCCTGTCTTCTCTTGAGAGCCATGTCTGCCTACGGCGGCCTTTCTCAATAGCAAGGCTATGCTCACTGAGTCTGTACATAGTCAAAGCTTTCCTTAAGTTTGGGGCAGTCACAGTGGTCAGGTATTCTGCCACTGTGTGCTGTCTGTTTGGGGCCAAATAGCAGTTTGCTCTGTTTTTTTGTTAATTCTTTCCAATGTGTCAAGTAATTATCTTTTTGTTTTCTCATGATTTGCTTGGGTCTAATTGTGCTGTTGTCCTGGGGCTCTGTAGGGTGTGTTTGTGTATGTGAACAGAGCCCCAGGACCAGCTTGCTTAGGAGACTCTTCTCCAGTTTCATCTCTCTGTAGGTGATGGCTTTGTTATGGAAGGTTTGGGAATCGCTTCCTTTTAGGTGGTTGTAGAATTTAACGGCTCTTTTCTGGATTTTGATAATTAGTGGGTATCGGCCTAATTCTGCTCTGCATACATTATTTTGGTGTTCTACGTTGTACACGGAGGATATTTTTGCAGAATTCTGCATGCAGAGTCTCAATTTGGTGTTTGTCCCATTTTGTGAAGTATTGGTTGGTGAGCGGACCCCAGACCTCACAACCATAAAGGGCAATGGGCTCTATGACTGATTCAAGTATTTTTAGCCAGATCCTAATTGGTATGTTGAAATGTATGTTCCTTTTGATGGCATAGAATGCCCTTCTTGCCTTGTCTCTCAGATCGTTCACAGCTTTGTGGAAGTTACCTGTGGAGCTGATGTTTAGGCCAAGGTATGTATAGTTTTTTGTGTGCTCTAGGGCAACGGTGTCTAGATGGAATTTGTATTTGTGGTCCTGGTGACTGGACCTTTTTTGGAACACCATTATTTTGGTCTTACTGAGATTTACTGTCAGGGCCCAGGTCTGACAGAATCTGTGCAGAAGATCTAGGTGCTGCTGTAGGCCCTCCTTGGTTGGTGACAGAAGCACAAGATCATCAGTAAACAGTAGACATTTGACTTCGGATTCTAGTAGGGTGAGGCCGGGTGCTTGCGCTCTCTCTCTCTCTCTCTCTCTCTCTCTCTCTCAGCCCATCAATCTTTGTTCTATTAATAGATGAAGATGTTACATAACAGAATTGTGAAACACTCAACTAATTTAGAAACCCAGAAACACACACCCGCACGAACGCACACACATACACAGACATGCACACACTGTACACCCCCTCTGCGTGACTCCAGGTCTATTTCACAGATCCTTGGAGAACAAGCAATGTTATCCTTTAGCTCATTTACAGGAAAGGACATCCCACTGTAATTGTTAACATCAGTGCCTGGCTATAGTGTGTGTGTGTGTGTGTGTGTGTGTGTGTGTGTGTGTGTGTGTGTGTGTGTGTGTGTGTGTGTGTGTGTGTGTGTGTGTGTGTGTGTGTGTGTGTGTGTGTGTGTGTGTTTATGTGAGTGCGTGGCAAGGAGTTGTCTGTCATCAAGAGGGTGCTGTAGCACAGAGAACAGACTGTAGAGACTCCTAGAGAGAAGCTGCAGCCCCTCACCACCCCTATCAACCCCACTGACCCACCTTTACCCACAACCCCCCCCACACACACACACTGACCCCCCCCCCAACACACACACGCCCACTGACCCCACCCCACACACACACACTGACCCGCCTCAACCTATCAGTCAGCATGTGGAACATTCAGGGCCTAAACTCATCAACCTATCAGTCAGCATGTGGAACATTCAGGGCCTAAACTCATCAACCTATCAGTCAGCATGTGGAACATTCAGGGCCTAAACTCATCAACCTATCAGTCAGCATGTGGAACATTCAGGGCCTAAACTCATCAACCTATCAGTCAGCATGTGGAACATTCAGGGCCTAAACTCATCAACCTATCAGTCAGCATGTGGAACATACAGGGCCTAAACTCATCAACCTTTGGACTGAAGAGTTTAGCACTGGAGTTCAACAAACATCTAAAAGATGTTGACGTCATCATTCTGCAGGAGACATGGTGTAAGGCCGACATTGTCACTCACTGCCCCACAGGCTACAGAGAGGTAATCATTCTGCAGGAGACATGTGTAAGGCCGACATCGTCACTCACTGTCCCACAGGCTACAGAGAGGTCATTGTGCCGTCACAGAAACACAGCTCTGTCAATAGAGGCAGAGACTCTGGAGGACTGAACATTTGGTACAAATCCGAACTACAACATCTAATTGATCCCTTCAAAATGGGTAAATATCAAATCTGGTTAAAACTGAAAAAAACGATATTGTACTGACAGAAAAATATGTGTTCCTTTGCGCAATATATATCCCCCCCTCTCAGAATCCCCATATTACTCAGAGGAGATCTCCCCCCTCAGAATCCCCATATATGTATAAAATATTGTAAATAATTCACATGCCCGGCATTGCCAACGGAAATGGTAAATTTATCCAGTGATAGGAAGAGTTGTCACATTTGTTTGCGTAATGTACAGTCCACGGAAGAAAAACAAAGGAATCCCCATGTTACTCAGAGGAGATCTCCTCCCCTCAGAATCCCCATATTACTCAGAGGAGATCTCGCCCCCTCAGAATCCCCAAGTTACTCAGAGGAGATCTCCCCCCCCCTCAGAATCCCCATGTTACTCAGAGGAGATCTCCCCCCCTCAGAATCCCCATATTACTCAGAGGAGATCTCCCCCCCTCAGAATCCCCATATTACTCAGAGGAGATCCCCCCCCCCCCCCCAGAATCCCCATGTCACTCAGAGGAGATCCCCCCCCCCCCCCCCCCCTGAGGACGAGACGTGCCATTTCCAGGCCCAGGGAAATGTGCTCATCTGTGGGGACCCAAATACGCGCACAGGAACACTACCTGATCTAACAACGACACGAGGGGACAGCTTTAATATAGGCCGTACTGTTTCTAACTGTCTTCATCTTGACACTAATTGAGGAGTCCATAAACATAAACAACTTCTGGCAAAATTGGACTAGAGGAATTAGCGATACAAAATGGTGACATGTGGACAACAAATTTTAAAACCATATACAACAATGTTGAAATTGATGGAAACACAGAGCAATGCTAAAGTCATGAGAAATTGAATGGATTAGAAAAAGCTATTAATGACAATCAAAATCAATTTTAATAATAATAATAATTGGACTCCCCAATTAGGAATAACTGGTATGATGACTCCTTGCTGTCCCCAGGAGCTCTATAAGAAACTTCAGGCCCTCAAATCTAAAAAAGCATGCGGACCTGATGGCATCCTAAATGAGATGCTCAAATTTACTAGCGCAACATTTCAATTGGCTAAATTAAAACGGTATAATTTGATCCTGAGTGTAGGTTATTTCCTTGACATCTGGAATCAAGGACTCATAACCCCTGTCCTTAAAAACGTAGCCAAATTTGACAGTAATAATTACAGAGGAATTTGTGTGAACAGTAACCTGGGGAAGGTTTTCTGGAGTCCGTGCTTAATTTGAGCCGGATCTTGCCGGAACAGGATCTGGCACCTCTCCGTTTTGTATGATCTCTCTTCCTCTCTCTGCTCTGATAGACATGAGCCTGCAACTCTCATCTCTCCAGCATTGCACTTAATCATTTATTTCGTTATAGAGCTGGCGCTAATGGTTTCTGGAGGAGCTGCAGCAGAGTTTCTCACCATATACTCACCTTATATATTATCTACCTCACTTGCTTTGGCAATGTTAACACATGTTTCCCATGCCAATAAAGCCCCTTGAATTGAATTGAGAGAGAGAGAGAATGAGGGAGAGAGAGAGAGTCAAAAACAGCAGATCCAGGACAAGGTTGCACATCCGGTGAACAGGTCAGGGTTCCATAGCCGCAGGCAGAACAGTTGAAACTGGAGCAGCAGCACGACATGGTGGACAGCCAGGAGTCATCAGGCCAGTTAGTCCGGAGGCATGGTCCTGGGGCTCAGGTCCCCCAGGAGGGTAGGGAGATAGATAGAGAATTAGGGAGAGCATACTTAAATTCACACAGGACACAAGATAAGATAGGAGAATTACACCAGATATAACAGACTGACCCTAGCCCCCCGGCACAGACTATGCAGCGTAGAGGCTGGAGGCTGAGACACGGGAGGTCGGGGACACTGTGGCCCTGTCCGACGATACCCCTGGACAGGCAGGATATAACCCCACCCACTTTTCCAAAGCACAGCCCCCACACCACACCACTAGAGGGATATCAACAGACCACCACCTTACTACCTGAGTATAGCCCACAAAGATCTCCTCCACCATACGAGTCAAAGGGGGCGAGAACGAGACAGAGAGAGATAGAGAGAGATAGAGAGAGACAGAGACAGAGACAGACAGAGACAGACAGAGAGAGATAGAGACAGAGACAGAGAGAGAGATACAGAGAGAGATAGAGAGAGACAAAGAGAGAGAGACAAAGAGAGATAGAGACAGAGACAGAGACAGAGACAGAGACAGAGAGACAGAGACAGAGAGAGATAGAGAGAGAGAGAGACAGAGACAGAGACAGAGACAGAGACAGAGACAGAGAGAGGGAGACAGAGACAGAGACAGAGACAGTGACAGTGACAGAGACAGAGAGAGAGAGAGAGAGAGGGGGATAGAGAGAAAGAGAGAGAGAGAGAGAGAGAGACAGAGAGAGAGAGAGAGAGAGAGAGAGAGAGAGAGAGAGAGAGACAGAGAGAGAGAGAGAGAGACAGAGAGGAAAAGATAAAGAGAGAGAGAGAAAGAGTCCCCTCAGCCAGCTGGTTCTGAGGCTCAGTTCACCAACCCAAACCAACCCCATAGAGCCTCAGGACAGCACTCAGAAAATCTGGCCCAACCAAATCATCACAAAAAAAAATATATCACCTATTGGAAAGACACCACAAAAAATCTAAGTAAACTTCAATGCTATTTGGCTCCAAACAGACAGTACATGGTGGCAGACTATCTGACCACTGTGACTGATAGAAAACTGAGGAAAACATTGACTAGGTACAGACTCAGTGAGCACAGTCTGGCTATAGAGACCGGTCATCACAGACACACCTGGCTGCCCAGAGAGGACAGGCTGTGCTCACTCTGCTCCAGGGGGGATAGAGCTGCATTTCCTATTACACTCTGACAAATACTCAGACCTAAGAGAATATTTCTTTCCCAAAATTCTAATTCAATACAAAGAATTTTGAAACTATAAAATATAAATCAAATATTTATTGGGTGAAATGCCAAAATGTGCAGTTTTGGCAACAAAATATGTGTCCTCCTGCCACAACCTGAGGGACAGCCAGTGAAAAGTGCAAAGTAATGTCGATAATATTTCCCATCTTGTGTTGTTTTGTCTTTCATACCATGTCATGTGTCTTCTCAGTCATGTTGACACTGGTCTACTACCAGGTCATGTGTCTTCTCAGTCATGTTGACACTGGTCTACTACCAGGCCATGTGTCTTCTCAGTCATGTTGACACTGGTCTACTACCAGGTCATGTGTCTTCTCAGTCATGTTGACACTGGTCTACTACCAGGTCATGTGTCTTCTCAGTCATGTTGACACTGGTCTACTACCAGGTCATGTGTCTTCTCAGTCATGTTGACACTGATCTACTACCATGTCATGTGTCTTCTCAGTCATGTTGACACTGATCTACTACCATGTCATGTCTTCTCAGTCATGTTGACACTGGTCTACTACCAGGTCATGTGTCTTCTCAGTCATGTTGACACTGGTCTACTACCAGGTCATGTGTCTTCTCAGTCATGTTGACACTGATCTACTACCAGGTCATGTGTCTTCTCAGTCATGTTGACACTGATCTACTACCAGGTCATGTGTCTTCTCAGTCATGTTGACACTGGTCCACTACCAGGTCATGTGTCTTCTCAGTCATGTTGACACTGGTCTACTACCAGGTCATGTGTCTTCTCAGTCATGTTGACACTGATCTACTACCAGGTCATGTGTCTTCTCAGTCATGTTGACACTGATCTACTACCAGGTCATGTGTCTTCTCAGTCATGTTGACACTGGTCTACTACCAGGTCATGTGTCTTCTCAGTCATGTTGACACTGGTCCACTACCAGGTCATGTGTCTTCTCAGTCATGTTGACACTGGTCTACTACCAGGTCATGTGTCTTTTCAGTCATGTTGACACTGATCTACTACCAGGTCATGTGTCTTCTCAGTCATGTTGACACTGATCTACTACCAGGTCATGTGTCTCTCAGTCATGTTGACACTGGTCTACTACCAGGTCATGTGTCTTCTCAGTCATGTTGACACTGATCTACTACCATGTCATGTGTCTTCTCAGTCATGTTGACACTGGTCTACTACCAGGTCATGTGTCTTCTCAGTCATGTTGACACTGGTCTACTACCAGGTCATGTGTCTTCTCAGTCATGTTGACACTGGTCTACTACCAGGGCATGTGTCTTCTCAGTCATGTTGACACTGATCTACTACCAGGTCATGTGTCTTCTCAGTCATGATGACACTGGTCCACTACCATGTCATGTGTCTTCTCAGTCATGATGACACTGGTCTACTACCAGGTCATGTGTCTTCTCAGTCATGTTGACACTGGTCTACTACCAGGTCATGTGTCTTCTCAGTCATGATGACACTGGTCCACTACCAGGTCATGTGTCTTCTCAGTCATGATGACACTGATCTACTACCAGGTCATGTGTCTTCTCAGTCATGTTGACACTGGTCTACTACCAGGTCATGTGTCTTCTCAGTCATGTTGACACTGGTCTACTACCAGGTCATGTGTCTTCTCAGTCATGATGACACTGGTCCACTACCAGGTCATGTGTCTTCTCAGTCATGTTGACACTGGTCTACTACCAGGTCATGTGTCTTCTCAGTCATGATGACACTGGTCCACTACCATTGCTTTAATGTATTGTTGTTCTCATTAATATTGTTGTTGTAGTTGTTGTTAATGGTAATCCCATGTCCACTACGACTATTATTATTGCTGTTGGTCCCACCATTTATTTATATATAAATATATAGATATATTATATATAAATACATATTTGTATTTTATTTTTATTTTTCGATATGTATACTTTGACAATGTAAGTAATAATGAACTTGCCATGTCAATAAAGTCAATTGAATTTAATTTAATTGAGAGAAAGAGGGTGAGAGAGAGATCGAGAGAGAGAGAGAAAGAAAGAAAGAAAGAAAGAAAGAAAGAAAGAAAGAAAGAAAGAAAGAAAGAGGGAGAGAGAAAGAGCTGGGAAGAAGATCCCTCTCTCTCTCTCTCTCTCTCTCTCTCTCTCTCTCTCTCTCTCACCTACTCCCGTTCCCTCTCTCTCTCTCTCCAGCCCCTCTCGCCCTCTCTCTCTCTCTCTCTCTCTCTCTCTCTCTCTCTCTCTCTCTCTCTCTCTCTCTCTCCCCTCTCTGTCACACCTACTCCCGTTCCCTCTCTCTCTCTCTCTCTCCCCTCTCTGTCACACATACTCCCGTTCCCTCTCTCCGGCGCTCAACGTCGTTGGTCTACTAACCACAGGTCCTGGCAACCCATTGTTATACACACCTGGACTTCATCAATACCTTGATTACTTCCCCTTTATTTAGCCCTCAGTAGCCTCAGTTTCAGGCAGTATTGGTTTTGTTCACGTTCTGAACGCTTCTCCTGTTTTGTTTATCTGCTTATTCTCACCATTAAACTCACCTTCTGCATCTGCTTCCTCTCTCCTACCATAAACGTTACACTGTCTCTCTGCCTCTTAGATAAAACACTTGTGTCTCAGTTTGTTTTACAGAATGGATGACTGTTCTAGATTTAATGGATGACTGTTCTATGTTTAATGGATAAGTGTTCTATAGTTAGCTGTCTCCTGTCTATTTCTATCCTCATTTGCGGCGCCTGCTAATGGCAGCTCTGTGTTTTCTCTCATTTACCAATCTCATGCTCTCCACCTCTCCTCTCCTCCACTCTGTCACCCCGGGCAACAGCAGCATCTCAGGGGAATAGGAACAGGAGTTTCCTAAATGAGGTGAGATCAGATTCCCCATCTGTGTGTGCCTGTATGTGCCTGTGTGTGCCTGTGTGTGCCTGTGTGTGTGCATGCTTGTTTGTGGATGTGTGTGCGTGTGCAAGTGTGTGTGCTTGTGTGTGTGTGTGTTATCACTCACCTTGTCTGTTGGGATGTTTAATAAGTACACACAGATTCCCCATGTTTCGGGGGCGCTCCAGAATTAGAAGCATGACATAATTCACTTGAGTTCACCAGAGCGAGCATCTGAGGAGAGAGGGTGAAGAGTATGAAGAGGTAGAGAGGATGAAGAGTATGAAGGGGTAGAGAGGATGAAGAGTATGAAGGGGTAGAGAGGATGAAGAGTATGAAGGGGTAGAGAGGATGAAGAGTATGAAGGGGTAGAGAGGATGAAGAGTATGAAGGGGTAGAGAGGATGAAGAGTATGAAGGGGTAGTGAGGATGAAGAGTATGAAGGGGTAGAGAGGATGAAGAGTATGAAGGGGTAGAGAGGATGAAGAGTATGAAGGGGTAGAGAGGGTGAAGAGTATGAAGAGGTAGAGAGGATGAAGAGTATGAAGGGGTAGAGAGGATGAAGAGGATGAAGAGAGAGGATGAAAAGGATGAAGAGAGAGGGTGAAGAGTATGAAGAGAGAGGGTGAAGAGTATGAAGGGGTAGAGAGGATGAAGAGTATGAAGGGGTAGAGAGGATGAAGAGTATGAAGGGGTAGAGAGGGTGAAGAGTATGAAGGGTTAGAGAGGATGAAGAGTATGAAGGGGTAGAGAGGGTGAAGAGTATGAAGGGGTAGAGAGGATGAAGAGTATGAAGGGGTAGAGAGGATGAAGAGTATGAAGGGGTAGAGAGGATGAAGAGGATGAAGAGAGAGGATGAAGAGGATGAAGAGAGAGGGTGAAGAGTATGAAGGGGTAGAGAGGATGAAGAGTATGAAGGGGTAGAGAGGATGAAGAGTATGAAGGGGTAGAGAGGGTGAAGAGTATGAAGGGGTAGAGAGGATGAAGAGTATGAAGGGGTAGAGAGGATGAAGAGTATGAAGAGGTAGAGAGGATGAAGAGTATGAAGAGGTAGAGAGGATGAAGAGTATGAAGGGGTAGAGAGGATGAAGAGTATGAAGGGGTAGAGAGGATGAAGAGTATGAAGGGGTAGAGAGGATGAAGAGTATGAAGGGGTAGAGAGGATGAAGAGTATGAAGGGGTAGAGAGGATGAAGAGTATGAAGAGGTAGAGAGGATGAAGAGGATGAAGAGAGAGGATGAAGAGTATGAAGAGAGAGGGTGAAGAGTATGAAGAGGTAGAGAGGATGAAGAGTATGAAGGGGTAGAGAGGATGAAGAGAATGAAGGGGTAGAGAGGATGAAGAGTATGAAGGGGTAGAGAGGATGAAGAGTATGAAGGGGTAGAGAGGATGAAGAGTATGAAGAGGTAGTGAGGATGAAGAGTATGAAGGGGTAGAGAGGATGAAGAGTATGAAGGGGTAGTGAGGATGAAGAGTATGAAGGGGTAGAGAGGATGAAGAGGATGAAGGGGTAGAGAGGATGAAGAGTATGAAGGGGTAGAGAGGATGAAGAGTATGAAGGGGTAGAGAGGATGAAGAGGATGAAGAGGTAGAGAGGATGAAGAGGATGAAGAGAGAGGATGAAGAGTATGAAGGGGTAGAGAGGATGAAGAGTATGAAGGGGTAGTGAGGATGAAGAGTATGAAGGGGTAGAGAGGATGAAGAGTATGAAGGGGTAGTGAGGATGAAGAGTATGAAGGGGTAGAGAGGATGAAGAGGATGAAGGGGTAGAGAGGATGAAGAGTATGAAGGGGTAGAGAGGATGAAGAGTATGAAGGGGTAGAGAGGATGAAGAGGATGAAGAGAGAGGATGAAGAGTATGAAGGGGTAGAGAGGATGACAAATAAAGGGGGATGAAGGGAGAGATGTCCAAAATGTTAACCCCGACATTGCTCATCCTAACATTTAGACATTTCTTCATTCCATTCTTTTATTTTTAGGTTTTGTGTATTGTTGTGAATTGTTAGACACTACTGCACTGCTGGAGCTAG